>NC_082391.1:22255112-22257612 GCF_031168955.1 Gadus macrocephalus | reverse complement strand
ATTCCGACATTCACCCGACATGCTGCTGACACACCAGAGTTTCCCAATAGGGATTATTAAAGTTTCATATTATCTTAAACTAGATGTTGGTTTGGGCGTTGTACAATAAGGTATCAACTATTATAATTACAGTTAATACAGGTTCTCATGGTAATGCAAAATATTCACTAAGCCAAAGCACACGACAACGAGAAACACTTCACTTTCTCTCTGACAAAAGATCTGGCATTAGACTGAGAGTTTAAAAATGATAAACTAAATAAGAAAACACAAAAATTACTACAGAGGAAAGCATACATAGAAGAGGAACATATTGAGAAAGAGAAAGAGAGATAGATAACAACCACAACAGAGAGATGAGAGAGAGAGAGAGAGAGAGAGAGAGAGAGAGAGAGAGAGAGAGAGAGAGAGAGAGAGAGAGAGAGAGAGAGAGAGAGAGAGAGAGAGAGAGAGAGAGAGAGAGAGAGAGAGAGAGAGAGAGAGAAAGAGTGAGTGAGTGAGTGAGTGAGTGAGTGAGTGAGTGAGTGAGTGAGTGAGTGAGTGAGTGAGTGAGTGAGTGAGTGAGTGAGTGAGTGAGAGAGAGACCTGAAAGCGAGAGTGTTCAAATATGAGTTTGAACACGTTTCCCGTTGCCAGGAACGACGAGGAGATACACGTTAAATCCAGAAACATACACGGACAAATGTATGTATATTAACTTTCGCTCTATGTGTTTGTTTCCCCGTTGAACATACAAGAACATATTATAGCCACTCTGACACACACATTTCTATATTTGTGATTTCAGCTGACAATGCCTCTATCCCTGCCTCCTGGGGAGTCGCGTTAGGGTCTTGGCGTGCGATGAGAGTGTCAATCAAGCGAGCAGAGAGGAGCGAGCATACAAAACAGTGAGAGAAATTAATTTATTTGCAGAATCTGCTGTCTGAGTGCGTCTCTGCTGAGTGATGTGCCATCTGTCCCCGAAACAAAGACGCCCGACTTGGAGAGGGAAGAGAGGGAAGAGCCGCGTACGACTGGGACACTGGGAGAGGACGGACGGACAGCCCCTAACACTGGGAGAGGACGGACGGACAGCCCCTAAACGGCCGCGCTCTCAGGCCTTGGACTGATGATTGTGTGTGTGTGGTTTAAGTCATTGTTACAGCAGGGCTTACACTTGGGAGGAGAGACATACAGCAAGCACTCTGTTTACCTGTGTGCGTGTGCGTGTGTGTGTGTGTGTGTGTGTGTGTGCGCGCGCGCGGTGCGCGGGTGTGCGTGCGTGCGCTTGCGTGCACTCTTGTGTGCGTGCATTCCTGCCTGCACGTGCATGTGTGCCTGCCTGGTTGCAAACAGTACATTGTTAACATTCACACCTGCAGGACTCCACCTTGCTGGGGTTCAGGCAGGACTCACACAGCATGTCGACGATCACTGCGCAGCACCTCCAGAACATTGGGTTCCGGGCCCTTATTTCTTAAGCCTGTTTGCTAGGAGTGCGCCAAGGCAAGCCCTCACTTCTCTCCACTATTTGCTGCGTCGTGAGATGGCGTCTGTTGTTGTTTTGGGTTGTTTTTTTTATGTGCTTTGCAGCCCTCTAAACAAACCGGCATAATGTATTCTTGCATTTTTATTCTTACATTTGAGGGAGCGGTGTGTGTGTGTGTGTGTGTGTGTGTGTGTGTGTGTTCGTGTCTTTCTGTGTATGTATGTGTCTGTGTGTTTTTGTGTGTATGTGTCTCTCTCTGTGTGTGTGTGTGTGTGTGTGTGTGTGTGTGTGTGTACCAAGTGCCAAAACAAACCCAAAAATTAAGCCCAAGGGGGGGGGGCGCTGGATCCCCCTGCTCGGAGATTAATCCTCCAGCCCCCCCCCCCCCTCTGATGAACCACCACAATTATCGCCCGCTCCCACATGTTCACTTAACACCATCCAAACGACGCCCCCGCCTCACAGCAGCCCGCCCCGTCACCTGTTGGTGCAGTGATACACAAAAGGCGGTACGCGGGCCCCTTTTGGCCCTGGGGCCCCCGGCCGGCTCCGCAGCCAGCGGCCGACCTACGTTCAGGTAACGGCGAACGCATGCATATGGATGAGCAGGGCGGCGGTGGTCGGGGGTGATTGACAAGGAGAATAAACAATAATAACAAGCAAGGAGAGGACAAAAGGCTCGACGGCAGAGGTTGTTACCATGGTGAGCACGGAGCAGTAAAGCAGTGGGCCTGTGTTGCCGTGCGGTAGGGAACAGGGTAGTGGTCTTATGGAAACAGTACGGTTCATCATCCAGCCGTGTTACTATGGAGGACACGTGCTGCTTGGCTTGATACCGACGCATACTGATACACTTGGTTTAAAACGTCTGTTTCTTTACCATTTTGGATTTGTTTATTATTTGCAAGTAGATTCATGGAAATAGTTATTGCATAGAGGAGGAGGGGTGGGTAGGACAGGCAGTATAAAGCCTTAGAGGTGAATCTATGTTGACGCAGTGGTCACAATTTGAAGAAGATGTAATCCACA
>NC_082391.1:22232004-22255012 GCF_031168955.1 Gadus macrocephalus | reverse complement strand
TTCATTATACATAACTACTGTGTTATATGATGAAAATACATAACCGTTAATAGATAGAAGACACCACAGGCCCAACACAATAGGTAAAATATGCCTTTCTTTTATTTGTTTTCCACCTAATTGAGTGCAGTCGCGTTTAAAAGCCGACCCGTTTGTTTTAATTCGGTGGATCGCCGTTTGAATCACATTTGGGCCGCATTATCGCACCGGCAAATGAACACTTGTACATTTTAAGTGTTTTTTGCCGTTTGTATTAAGGCCCCATTGTGATAGTGCTCCGTCTCGACGCCAACAGATTAAGCAATGGAGGGAAGATAACGCTGTAATCGATAATGGATCGGCAAGGGATAATTGGCTATAAACCACGACGTATCAGGAGACGGCAAATGATCCGGTGAAGATGAGCTAGTTTGTCTCTGCTGAGGGCACGGGAGAGATAGTATGATCACCGGCTGATTACACCATTAGCATTACTTGTTTTCAGACCCCGCCTGTCTATAAAACCAAACGCATGGCCCAATTTGAGCCATCAACCAGCCATAAGTCAACGGTTTACCCAGCCTTTTTGACAATGATTCCCGGCAATAACACGGTGCGTATTACAATCATTTGTATTGACTGCTCCGTCGTAGGAGAGTGAGCCCCTGGCCACTGCGGGCGTTAAAGGTGAGGATGGATCAGCTCCTGGGATTAGACCCCCACCCCACCCCCACTCCCAACACCGCCATCCAGCCATTAGTCTAAATTAATTTAGCACACGGACCGGGCCAATTTGAAACTTATTACCATCAGACGTGCGACCGCGATGATCATCCCGGTTAATAGCAGAAAACGGTGTAATGGCCTGAATTCATAACTGTCAGTTTACTGTGGGCGCTTTTATTAGCCGGCGTTGTTTGTAACGGGTTGATTTGCGGCGGCGCATCGAGCGCAAACAAATAAATATTTGATGGTGGGAGAAGGATAGCCTCATCACGCCGGCCTGCGTTGGGGGGCGACACGCGTCTCTGAACGCAGGGCGAGCGCGGGCGCTTTGTCTTGGAGGAAACCTGCAGTTACGCGCAAGTCGTATTGAAATGTTCATTTTTACATATTTGACGCACTACATTTAACAAATGTCAGAATGTTACTGCGAGTAAGAATAACAAACTGGAACACGCAGAAATACACCAAGAGCAAATTGATGCCACGGGTTTTGGAAGCGAGGGGGGAACCCTTGTGTTGTTGTGTTGTTGACGTTGCGCGGCACTATGAAGGCACCAGTCAGAGCAAATGACAAGTCTGGAACAAACAAAGATGGAAGGGAGACGCGGTAGACGGAGCACAATTCAGTAAATCCACAATCTGTGTTTATGCTTCTTGGTCGTGACTGTAATGTCAGCCATGAGAGGGAGAGAGAGAGCGAGAGAGAGAGGGAGAGAGATGAGAGAGAGGGGGAGAGAGAGAGAGAGAGAGGGGGATAATGGAGCCAATATTTGTGAAGAGGTATTGGAATGATTACAGTGTGACTCGGTAATATAGTTACATCTCCAGACGTAATATCGTGTGGTCTCACACTGTGCGAGTGAGTGTCAGTTAGATGACGTATGACGACCGCTGACGGAACAACATGTTCATGGGGCAGACTGCATTCCCAGCACCTTGAACTATCCCTCACCTGTTCAATGGCGTCTATAATATCATAGCTTGGCAGTCAACCGGGCCACACACAACATGAATGCATTGTTCATGCTTAGATTGGGGGAGAATGTAATGGTCAGGAGACCAAAGATGTTCAAAGCGGAACAGGCATGGTTGATTTATCCGATGTGCGGCTGAAGAATGGGTTAATGTGATATTGATGGCTACAGTCCTCCAGCTAAGTGCTACCAACTTGTGTTCCTTTCCTCATCATGTGTATCCCACAGGCAAACTGAAAGATTCATGCTCTGTTTTTTTTTTGGATGGGTATAATCTCCACCACTTTGAGATGATTGTGTCGTAGTTATGTTAAGTGCTGCAACATTTATGTATTGTTTTGTGTTCAGTTGTTATCGTCTTAAATGCAGGCTTTGCCTAAGTAGAAACAAGATATGGATGTTGACACACAGCGTCACGTCAAACGACGACAGGATCTGTTTGTGAACGCGTTTGTGAGAGATCTCAGACCCAGGCAAGTCACTCTGTATTGTTGGAGTCTCGTTCTAATGTCCAACATTCATTTTTTTCTTGTGCAAGCACAACTAACTACCGAAGCGCTTCCACCACTCACAGCAGTCCATCAGTCTGTCCCGGAGACCGAGATGAGCTCAGTAATGGATTTGTTTACACTGTCATCTGTCTGTCATCTGCATAATAACTGAAGCCCTATAAGGTTTGTGCGTTAAAGTTTCCCATTAACCAGCCAAGCTGCTGCGGGGCCTCTGAAAATGATTGCATCCCGGGCGATTCAATTAGTCAATCCTCAAAACAATCTCTCGGACTATCCGCGTCCTTCGTCTTAATAAACCACCCTTACTCTACGTCAACACCCTAATTCGCCCCGGCATTCACGGAGCGACTTAAACAAAGCTGCAACAAAATGGTCCAAATTGCACTTGGTGTGAATAGGAATTCAATTACGTACGCCACAAACACATTCAGGGAACAAAATTTCGCGGCGTAGTTAATTGGGAAGGCAGAGCAATATGAGACCACAGAAAAACAATAATGTACTGAATGGAGCGGCTACGCCGGAGCTGGAGTCCTCATCGGATTCTCATCCTCTGATTGGCTCATTAACTGCAACGACTCATCGGCAAAGCAACACACACACCAGCCAGCCCTGGTTGTGTTGTGTGTGATCAGCGGCTCTGTCCTGATCGGTGTACACCTCGGACCGCATACAGCAGGCCATCGTGACAATAAGGGTCAAATAATGAACCAATAGTTAATGCAGTCATAAGCAATAACTCAGTTAATTGACCGTTGACTCGGGATCTGGTAATCATTTACTGATGGTATTCATGCTTACTAACGTTGTTCATGTTCAACTAAGGGAATGGTGTCCGTGTTAACAAAGGTATGAATAAAATAGGAATTAATATGAACAGTTTGTTAATCTGAAGCCCATTAGTAAATGATAACGTGGCCATTAGCTGACTGTTAATCAACCTTAGTTGAGGCTTAGGTTTGTATTATCGTTAATTGATGGTTTATAATTGAACCCGTATTGTAAACTGTTAAAATTTTCATTTGGCTCATTAACTGCAATGACCCATCGGCAAGGCGAGCCCCACCCCGGCCAGACCGAGGCGGTTGTGTTGTGTCTGATCAGAGGCTCTGAACGGGGCGTCCCTCCGACCGCATGCGGCAGGGCATCATTCCATTAGCGCTGGACTCGGGCGCGCTCAGGACACAGTGAAAGTCATCGGGAGTCACTGAAAGCCTCCATGATTGCCAGCGATATCTATCAGGCTGGACTTAGGGGGTTCAGCCCCAGCAGCGGCGGGCTCACCACGGCTTATCCCGTGATCAAGGAACCCTAATGCCAGGAAGGGAACCAAGCAGTCCCCCACATCGAGCGTCCCAACACAGAGCGTGCATCGGTCGCACGTTTTCAAAGAGCCAGGGACTCCCGTGACGGAGCTGGAGAGGGGATATCATCAGACTGTGAAGGCGTTCCGGCTCGCTGGCGCGCAGAAACAACCAGCGAGGCGGCACTGTGTCCTGATGACAATATCGCTTGTGTCAGCACCCCTGGAAATGTGTTTTTGTTTTTTTTTCCCCCCATTGTAGCCGCGTGACACGGAGGAGAACACAAGCAGAGCATTCAAAGGGAACGCTTGACACCTTTCATGGTAACAGAGCCTGCGATTTCTAAACCGGGGCCCGGCGGAGCCCACTCAACAGGCCTGCTGCACACAGTAGTGTTCTGCCTCCCACCGCTGCTGAAACACGTCCACCCCTTTGAGAAACAGCACACCTAAAGCACAAACCTGTGTGTGTTTGTGTCACTGAGTGTGTTTGACTGTGTGTGTGTGTGTGTGTGTGTGTGTGTGTGTGTGTGTGTGTGTGTGTGTGTGTGTGTGTGTGTGTGTGTGTGTGTGTGTATGCGTGTGTGCGTGTGTGCGCGCGTGTCTGCCTGTGTGTGTGTGTGTGTGTGTGTGTGTGTGTGTTGCACAGAGGGGGCATAAGGACACTGTTACCAAAACAAAACAAAAGAAGAAATTAGGTAGAAAATGTGTGCCAGAGAAGCAGGGAGAGGTGGACACAGAAACACAGTACACACACGGAGAGGTTCAAGTGATGCTTCAGGATTAATCCACCAGGGTGAACGAGACAGCTGATAGCCCGTCCAGCTCCCCAGACACTACCCAATGACCCCCCGCCGAGCACAAAACACTCCTGGAACGTCTAATTATCTCTGAGCAGTGGGGACGACTCTTCCCACCCAGAGAGAGAGACAGAGAGAGAGAGACAGAGAGACAGGGGGAGAGAGAGGGAGAGAGAAAGAGAGAGACAGAGACAGAGACAGAGACAGAGAGAGAGAGACAGAGACAGAGAGAGAGAGAGAGAGAGAGAGAGAGAGACAGAGAGAGAGAGAGAGACAGAGACAGACAGAGAGACAGGGGGAGAGAGAGGGAGAGAGAAAGAGAGAGACAGAGACAGAGACAGAGACAGACAGAGAGAGAGAGAGAGAGAGAGAGAGAGAGAGAGAGAGAGAGAGAGAGAGAGAGAGAGAGACAGAGAGAGAGAGAGAGACAGAGACAGAGACAGAGAGAGACAGAGACAGAGAGACAGAGACAGAGACAGAGAGAGACAGAGACAGAGACAGAGACAGAGACAGAGAGAGAGAGAGAGAGAGAGAGACGCAGAGTATAACTGAATGTGGATGGATGGTGAAGATTAATTGAAAAGGGGCCGGGGTTGTGTTGTGTGTGTGTGTGTGTGTGTGTGTGTGTGTGTGTGTGTGTGTGTGTGTGTGTGTGTGTGTGTGTGTGTGTGTGTGTGTGTGTGTTGTTTGGGTTGTGTGTGTGTGTTGTGTTGTGAGCGTTGTGTTGTGTTGGTTGTGTTGTGTGTGTGTTGTGTTGTGAGCGTTGTGCTGTGAGCGTTGTGTTGTGTGGTGTGTGTGTGTGTGTGTGTGTGTGTGTTGTTTGGGTTGTGTGAGTGTGTTGTGTTGTGAGCGTTGTGTTGTGTGGTGTGTGTGTGTGTGTTGTGTTGTGAGCGTTGTGCTGTGAGCGTTGTGTTGTGTGGTGTGTGTGTGTGTGTTGGATCAGAGGAGGGACGGACAGGTTTGATGTGAGCGGCGCGGTCTCAGATCCCCACATACCCTCTCTCCCCCCCCCCGTCCCTCCCCCCTCCTGTACCTCCCCCCTCCCTTCCTCCCGGACCCCCTGCTAAGGAGGCAGCTTTTCATCTGGGCGGATTGAAACGGAGCTGGCTCCAGCGTCTATCCCAGGTACGACTCCCCTCGTGAGCGGCGGAGCAGGGTATTAATCTGAAGGCCTGGGGGGACGCGGGGAGCGATGCACTTCACAAACCGCGGGAATAATTACCAGGGTCTTTTTTATTTATAGACGCTATCCATGTTTAACACGCGACGGAAACAACATCAAAACTCAACCGTACCAGGTCGACATATCTTATAATGGTTTCACTAACGCTAAAATAATTAACGATGAGTTAACCTTCTTATTAATGTGATAGATTAACATGGTTAACTATAGTTAACTAAGGGTGTTGTAACATGTACTCATGGTATTCATGCTGACTAAAGGTGTTGAATGGTGTTCATGTTAACGGTATGCATTATTTAATTAATTGCACCATTAAATAATGTATAAATGAATACCTTAGTTAATATAAACACCATTAGTCAATGATTACCAGACCATTAGTTGACTGTTCAGTAACCTTTATTAAATGTATGGTTAATGCTTATTACTGTATTTTAAATATTGTTAATCAATGCTTTGTTATTGATTGATTGTGTCATAAATATTTGGCCTGTTAAGCCCTTTGAGACTGTAATGGTGATTAAGGGCTATACAAATATAATTGAATTGAATTGAATCCCTTTTTGTAAAGTTTTATTATTTTCCCCCAGTTCATCAGGTAAAACATTGAGTTATTTCTTATTTCAACCGGATGATGTAGATTCACAGTAATTAACAAAAACATGAAATTATGAAGGGTTATTTGCATTATAAATAAGCCATATTACAAAAAAAAAGTGTTCATTTAATTGGCAGTAAACTTGAACTTGAAGATCATTCTTAGTCTAGATAAAATGACAGTTCAGGTAAAAGATAACACAAACTGACAATCCAATTAATGGACAAATTATCAGTGAGTGCACTGGGCAATGCAGGCGTTCAGAACAACAATGCTTTGAAAAGATCCTTTAAAAACCGACCCATTAAAAGCTCTTGCTCAAGCCCTGGAAAATATGCCGCTAAACAACATCTGTTCAAGTCAAAATGTTTGCCATGCAGTGATTTCGTCAGATTAATTAAACTCATTAATATTGGTAACAAATATTATTTACAGACCTGTGACATTTTGAAACGCAGACAGGGAAAAGCTGTTACCTAATTTATGTAGCGAGTTATTGACATTCTGGGACACCAGAGGGGGAACCTGCTCTCGCTTCTCTCAATACCTTTTTGGATTAAATTCGCAAGGCTTATATTCAAACCTCCTGTGCTACAGTGGCAGTGAGATGGACCTTCACCCCCCACAGAGGTAAAATAAAAGGTTTATTCCCATTTATACAGAATGTATCAAGCACAGGTCGTAGCATGAGGACATTCTAGAAGGAGACAGGCCATGTGCCTATCCCATTGGTAGATAATTGTGTTTTAACACTCCTTACTTTCATACGCAGAGGATTCAAGAGTAAAGGACTAAACTCAATTGTGAGTTAAGTTTAAAAAAGAATAGCAGTCACAAGGACATTTACATATCCAGGGGTAAGGAGAGTCCCATCATGACCTGCCCCGATTGGTCCTGTGTGGAAGATTGTGTTGGGCTGAATCAATATGGGATTCAAATCAGATGTCTTGTGAATTATGTATGTTTCGCTCCAGGGCCTCACAGATACGGTGAACTGGCAGGTTAACAGATGGTGTCAACCAAATGAAATGGATACGGCTCCTAAAATATACCCAGTCGCTGAGGACTGGTTTCTGT
The DNA here is from genome assembly GCF_031168955.1 of Gadus macrocephalus. Lineage (NCBI taxonomy): Eukaryota > Metazoa > Chordata > Actinopteri > Gadiformes > Gadidae > Gadus > Gadus macrocephalus. Next base: position 22,247,860 of record NC_082391.1, on the reverse strand, counting down.
CTCCAAAAACGTGTTTCATTGCCTTGGAGGAGTTACAGAGTGAAAGTCAATGGTCCATTTGGCTCAATAAGGTCTGACTTTTTGGGAGGATTTTCCACTATACTTGAGGAACGGTTTTAGTTTGTCCAACTTTGAGGTGATAGACAATTGTAAATAAAAATATTAACACTGAAATATGCAGAGATCGACGGAAAGAGGGGAATATTGTCAATGGAGCCTTCCAACATTAGTGTGTAGAACACTCCGCTTATTTCTCCTTGACGACTGAGAGACCGAAGCTTGTCTCGGGATGGCTTGTAATAAATCTGGGAACACCAGATCCGAGAGCACCACTGTTGAAAACACAAAGTTGTTTTGCTGTGGTAAAAATGACAACATACTTTATGGGTCTGGATGAAATGATTGTGCCTCGTTCCTCGCGGCCTTTACCTAGGGACGCTTTATTGGCAGAACCAGATTTCTGTCGTTCGGGGCATCGTAGTAGAAACAGAATGACACGCGGCTGGGAATAACCACAGAGGTGTTCAATCAGACCTTTTATGAATTGGATTTTGCGGATACACCGAAGTCAGATAAGTTATGCAAGATACCAGTGTTGAGATTCAAGATCAGGCATCATGAGGCGATGACGATCATACTAATAAACGGATACAGGCTAAATTGGTATTCTGCCCCTTTGAACTTCAACAAGGACATTGGGTTTACAATGTCATACTTCACATAAAAAAAAGTGACAGATCCTGATTTGGCTTGGGCAGAGCAGCATGCAGAATCACAGTGTGAATACAGAAAATCAATTAGGGATGATTCACTGAGACTGGCAGCGATTCCACCCTCACGAAGGGAAGAGTTGATACTGTTTCCCATCACCATAAAGTATCGATGGCAGACATCGCTGGCACCTCCGTGCCTGCCCGGGGCTTTGCTCAAACATCGTTCATCAGTGCAATGTTGACTCCTCATCACAATGTCCAATTCTGGTGAGGCTCTTTTTCTAATCGCTGTAGCTATGCAAAACTATTCTGCTCCCCACTCTGAGCCAGATGGGAGCTCATGCCCGTGCTGGATCTGACAACCAATGATTGGGGCATCTCACTCAACAATCGTTGAGTGAGATGCTTTTAGTGAGAGGCTTTGCTCTGTCGGCACTGCGTCAACGGTGTACCTGGCACATCTCAACTTCTTTGAATTTTTACTCAACGTTTACAAGGTTGTGGCTGTCTAAATAAGTGGAAGATCGCTTCTGAACAATTAGGTTGTTAAATGTACAACAACAAGGATTTAACTTGACTAGTATGAAGAAATATGCGATTAAGAAAAGAATGAATCAAGATAATTATCACATTACAAATTAGTTGTGGACAGTTTTGCAAGGATTAAGGAAGGGAAACTGGTGATGCTCTACTATCAGACCGTATTTGGATGATAAAGGACAAATATTTAACAAAATCACACGCAATTAATTTGGAGCCTTATATTAGCCTCCCTTAAAGTGTCTTGAAGAACGTAAAGTGTGCATGAATAAGGAGGCAATAAGGGTGCAATGCCCCATCAAGGTGAGAGAGAATGTGCATAGAGGGAAACAGCCGTGAGTCCATTACTATAACTCTGTACTGCCAGTGGTGCAGAGCTACAAGCAACCCAAATGTTTTAAATCGAGAAGGACTAGAGCAGCAGAAAGGCAATACTTGGGACGGTAGAAAGACCCCAGCAACACCATACATCTTGACTATGCATGCATGAAGAGAAACTTGAGTGTCAGCGAATCACATCCATCTCTGTGATAAAAAAATAAGACTCCAGAGGAAATTGGCCCGGTCTCAGCCGTACCGTGGAGACAGCGCGTAATGAAAAGTTAGGAGCCCAGCTCAATGTTGCTTGAGCAGTTCTCGGGCATCTGAGAGCTAACAGATGCAATATGGAAGTCACAACCGGGATCTTGTTGAGTCAAAGTGCAATAGCTACGATTTTACGTATGGCACTCGGAATCCAGAGAGCCAGATAATATATACCAGGTCGGACCTCTACGCTGGGAGAAAACCTAGATATAAATCTTCTTTTGGCATACGAAACCACATCAAGCATCTCTACGCCAATACCAACTGTGCAGGAGATTCTAGATGGTAACAACTGTTACATTTTTATCGCAAGAATTGCAGGAAGGCACAGGTTGGATTTTTGCTGTAGCTGAACTGACTGGAAGTCTGCCTATCAGATGATTATACCACAGCACACGCAAAGAAATAATGTCAGACAGTCAAATCACTACTTCAATAAACCCAGTGTGCTACAGGTAGGATACAGCTAGCACGTCCTGTGGTTTGCTTGTTCCCTTAGTTGAGATTTAAAAAATCCCTTAAGAAATAAAAGTACTGAATGCTAAAGATATGAATCATGAGGAACTTGGGGAGATTCATGCTAAATTAACGAACAAACAAACAAATCAATGAACATTACACCCAAATAATAGCAGGCTAGTTGTTTACGTGGAAAGAAAAATACAAATAAACCAGATACAGTCTGACGCATCTACATTAAGAATCAGAAGCACCTGTCGAAAATAAAAAATAGACTAAGTCGATAGTAACAAAATTAGCCACGGAGCAAGAGGAAAATAAAACAAAAATGACAGCTGAGCAGAAGGTAAAAGCCAAACGGAAGCAGTGTAGTCTCCGGGCGATGCCATCTGTAGGTAGATCTGCGAACGATGCATGCCTCACACCTGTGTGGGACTGCGTGAGAGACAGGGAACCCACCACCACAATGGCCCTGTAACCACCTGCACTGCCAGACAGGTGCAGCCCTGCCAATTAAACGATTAGACCAACGCCGGCATCGGGGAGGAAATGAGTCAGAGCTGCAGTACCCCACAGTGAGCCCACGCTGACAAAGGAACAGGAACTTGTGTACAGATACTGACCTTTTGGTTAACTGAAACAAAGCTGCCAAATGAGCCAGGGTATCGTTTAGTAATTAAACTGAAGATGCTTCATCAAAGTCCTATTTTGTGAAAGTCTTTCAATAATTTGCATTTGATTAAATCGATCAAATATGATTTTGTAATCATTAAAATGCGCAAATTTAACAATGCCGCATTACGTTCCTAAAGCCACCAGCCCTAAGATAAATGTTGAAATAACGTTGCACACATATCTGAATCACAACATCCTGCTAACACACCAATGCGTCATTCTCCTGAATGCGTTGCTACAGGCTTTCAGACCAAGATTCTGAACAGATGCAAAAGTCTTTGGCTATGAAACGCAACGCGACTATGTTCCTAAAGAACCACATGCACGTCCACAAACAGGTCTGTAGCGTGGGGCAATCAACCATCAGCGAGATCAGCCTCCGTCATCAGGTTCTGTTCTTCTACCGTGCCTCTCGTTGACTGCTCACCTGACAGTTGGAACACATTAATTTATTAAATGAAAGTAGTGATTAATCCCAGGCGCGACACAGTGTTCAAAAGAATGTCATCTGAACGATCTACCGCATTGTTCTGAACCGTCTCCAGCTCACCACCAAGACAGGGCACAAAGGTTGCATTACCATAGCTGAGTCAGACGCAGGAGCTGGCATTCCCTTTGTGTTGTGATCCATGACAATTAGGTGTATTCATAATAATTAGGAGGAGCCTTATTGGCGCGTTTAAGCCTTCCTTCCCCGTGAGGGCGAGGAGGGGGGGAGGGGGTGGCGGTCTCCCTCCAGCGAACAGCAGGCTCATCCCAGGGTGCTCATCCCTAGCGCTGTCGTCTCCGACCAGACCTGGCATTCTGCAGGGTGTTGTGCACCTCGACGGAGTATTTGCTCCTTCGCTGGGTGGTCAAAGGTTCAGTTATTTGAAAACACCCAGAGGGCAGTCCTGGCCTCCTTTGCATCCCCATGGCACCCACTGGCCTTTCTGAGTGGAAAGGCTAGCTCGACTCCCCACAGCTAAGTGAGTCCTGACTTCCACACGCTGCCATCAATCATCCGGAAGGACCACATTTTGAATCAGGTTCAGTGGCGGTCATTTATAACAGAGTATAATTATATGTGGAGCAACACTAGAATGTTACTAACAGATTCAACGTTATTTTGCATTGCACTGGTTCTTTGCATTGCACTGGTTCTGGTTCTTTTTTTTTTTACAGAACAGACAAAAATAAATAGAAATAATTAACAATACCTATGTTTTTACTGTTTTAACCATCTATTTATTCATGAAAAGGAGGGCACGATTGTTTGCTTGCTAGGGGGAAAACAACCTCCCCCAAAAGCACATTGGCTGTGAATTAATTCTACGTAATCCTGTTTACCAAATGGGGAAATATATAAACGTATCCAGTAGTATCTCTGGGGCCTGACGCACGCTCTGCCTGCCTGCCGCTGCCCTGCCAGTTTAGTGTGCACTCCGACCGCGTTAAGGACTCTGTGCGTGCCTTTCATCTCCCAAACACTCCTCCTGCCCCAAGCGTCGAGGCATGTTGAAGCGCCTCTCAGAGAGCGGACCGGTCCGGACTAATAACCCGGACTGTCGGAGGGCTCTCTCTCTCTCTCTCTCTCTCTCTCTCTCTCTCTCTCTCTCTCTCTCTCTCTCTCTCGGGGGCCGGTGAGAGACGGGCTCCCCAGGTCGACTCCTCCTTCAGGATCATTTGAAGCAGTATGGGGGCAGTAGGGGGCAGCAGTGGGCAGTAGTTGGCAGTACGGGGCAGTATGGGGGCAGTAGGGGGCAGTAGAGGGCAGTAGAGGGCAGTACGGGGCAGTAGTGGGCAGTACGGGGCAGTAGGGGGGCAGTAGTGGGCAGTAGGGGGCAGTAGTGGGCAGTAGGGGGGCAGTAGTGGGCAGTAGGGGGCAGTAGTGGGCAGTAGGGGGCAGTAGGGGGCAGTAGGGGGCAGTAGGGGGCAGTAGTGGGCAGTAGTGGGCAGTAGGGGGCAGTAGTGGGCAGTAGGGGGCAGTAGGGGCAGTAGGGGGCAGTAGGGGGCAGTAGGGGGCAGTAGTGGGCAGTAGGGGGCAGTAGGGGGGCAGTAGGGGGCAGTAGTGGGCAGTAGGGGGCAGTAGGGGGCAGTAGTGGGCAGTAGGGGACAGTAGGGGGCAGTAGGGGGCAGTAGGGGGCAGTAGGGGGCAGTAGGGGGCAGTACGGGGCAGTAGGGGGCAGTAGTGGGCAGTAGGGCGGTGGTGGTGGGCAGTAGGGGGCAGTAGTGGGCAGTAGGGGGCAGTAGGGGGCAGTAGGGGGCAGTAGGGGGCAGTAATGGGCAGTAGTGGGCAGTAGGGGGCAGTAGGGGGCAGTAGGGGGCAGTAGGGGGCAGTACGGGGCAGTACGGGGCAGTAGGGGGCAGTAGGGGGCAGTAGGGCGGTGGTGGTGGCTGGAGCGTGTCCGGCCTGCTTGGCCCTTCCTTGGATGAGAGCCATGTGCTCATTGAGGTGTCAGAAGAATGGCTGGCTCTCTGATGTGGGGAGGCGGACTTCCTATCTATTAGAGCCTAATGGACAGAGCGGTGTGGGATGACAGATGTGCTCCCAGTGACTCTGAGCCTGGACTCATTTTGTCCGCCGCACCATTGGCTATGCTTGCTTAACAGGCTGCGCCACAAGCTATTCTTGTTGAACCATGCCCATCGCTCCGTGCGGAACAGGCCCTACGAGGTACGTCGGGCCAATTAGTAACAGGCGGGATCCAACGGACCAACTTTCTGCGATTAAAGTGGATGACATCTTGCGGAACTTGAGTTCAGAGACTAAGTTTGTGGGGAAACAGATGAAAGAACAAACAAAAACAAACCGGGAACAATTCCCGGAACAAGTACACAACACGAGATGAAGCGACCGCGGGGATTGGCGCGTACACAAGAGGCTTTTTGATGGAGGAGAACGCGCATGTCCCTCCAACCCGCCTGATGTGACGTTCTGCGTTCGAGAACCCCAACGCCCAACCTTCTACACGTCGGCAGGACCGTGCGGAGGCCCGCGTGTACGTCATTCGACGAGCCACGAAACTGGATTTAAAATAAGCTGAATAAGGATGCAATTAAAAAACACAATTAAAAGTAATACACTCCTGGGACCGGGAGAGCTTTGGCAGAGGTGTGGTGTTGGTGATGTGAAGAGGCTCTGTTAATCAGCCATCTTACTGGCACGCAGACCGCCGCGTTCGGTTACGAACACGAGACACTGGGTGCGGAGCAGGTGAGCTCGCTCTCCAGGAGATAAAATGATTTACAGTCAATGGAGGCGCTCCGCACGGACACACAATAACAACGTCTGATAGAGCTTTCAGGGAGGTTAAACAACGCTGACCCAGTAGACCATGGAAATGGACCACTGCACTGGTTCCATTGTTTTGGACCCGTCTTAAACACCTTACCCTTTCACCAACAAAAATGAACCCAATGAAAATGGATATAGATGATGGATGTGCATGTGATTTGGTGCGAACGTTGAATGGGTGTTCCAAATACTTCTCATGAGAAACATGGACTTGTGTTTCACCCCATGATGTTTGACACTCATCGTAGATTTCAGATTGGCATTCAAATTTGGAATTATTAAGGCACCTGTATTTGTAAACTGTTTCATGGCCCATGACAAACCATCCCAAAGGAGAAAAAGGACGCGGAACACAGGACCACAGCAGGTACACCTACGCCCCAGCTGGGGAGGCAGTGTGTGTGTGTGTGTGTGTGTGTGTGTGTGTGTGTGTGTGTGTGTGTGTGCGTGTGCGCGTGTGTGAGTGTGCGCGTGCGGAGGCCGGCTGCACTGACCTGACGGGGTTGCTGGTGAGAGAGACTCTGAGGGATTCCAGACAATTAAGCAGCTTATCCTCTGTGATGCCGGAGCGCAGCTCGTGGACGTACTCCTGGGACGACAGCGTGCTCTCGTGCTTGCTGTTCCTCAGACCGCCCTGTGAACCAAAGACAAGGAGAGCAACTGTCAGATTAATGAAGACCTACCATAGCAGCCCAACGGGGGAGTTCAATTCAACGCTCTGGCTTCCACCGTAACACACCAAGCCCGGAGTGGGAAATGTTTTCTGTAGTTTGCGGTGGATTAAAGTTGTGCCTCAAATCACGAAACCGTGCAAAATGGACCAGATGGATGAAATGGACTAGAAAGCACGAGTGAAGGAGTGCGCAAGAATCTTCTAATTATCACAAAAAAGGCTCGGGGAAAAGTGCCACTCCGATGACACACAAAGCCAACCTTGGTTATGGATGAATGGAGAAACAGAAAAGCGCGTACAGATGTGTGTGTGGTAAATGAGGCAGATTTGAGTAATGCATGCTTTCCATTAGGGCTGTTTGGGTGGTGACGGAGAGTTCCACCGGCTCTCTGGGAGCCGAGCGCGCAGACATCAGTTTACAGGGAGGTAACCTTAAGTAGCTCAGCATGAACTACAGTCAGTAGACAAGAGGGCGAAAACAAGAGAAAAGCAAGAGAAAGCAGCCTACCGAGGATGATTCGGACCTGGCTCAGGGTCCTGTTTGGTGAGCGAATCGTGCCGATAGGCACTTGAGTAGCTCATAAGCAAACCAATATATATACACCAGCAGGCACGTTCCTCATCGTGGTGCCTTGGATCAACATCACCATCAGCCCGTTTACTGTATAATTGTTTGCCTGAAATCTCCACCTTGTGTCTGCAGGGGGTCAAAGATATGGAACAAATGAGACATGGGGAGGAAACTACTTCTGACAAGGAAGGCCGCCATGTGAAATTGGCTTTGTGTTATTACATTTGGATTCGGCGCACAGCCTAGAAAGCCCAAGGTAGAGGAATATACATTTAGAAAATCTGCAGAAGTGCAAGCAGAAGCTAATTGAACGAGCTCGCCCCGGTGCGCGATCTGTTGCCATCATATATAACATGACCTGACCTAGTTCTTCCCCACAAGTTGGGGGCGGGCCACTTGGAAAAGTGAGTGCAGAAGATGAGTCAAAGAACAACAAACAAATGTAAATGTGAGTCACATCGGGAAATTAATCAGCATCTCCGTAGGGATCCGTCTGGGTACGCACCTCTCCTCCCCTCTGACAAGGTGAGATGATTCACAATGCTATACTTCATTTCCAGGTTCTCTGGTCTCTGTCCGCTCTGCAGACAGTAATGGCATTGAGGACTGCTGTGTGTGTGTGTGTGTGTGTGTGTGTGTGTGTGTGTGTGTGTGTGTGTGTGTGTGTGTGTGTGTGTGTGTGTGTGTGTGTGTGTGTGTGTGTGTGTGTGTGGACTCGATCATACCTGGCTCTATTCTCTCCTCCTAGCGTGGATGGCCAGGAGGAGAGCAGAGAGATATGAGAGGGGAGAGAATCATTTTCATTACCGTCTGTTCATCTCTCAAAGCTCCCTTTAATCTTCTCCAGCCCTGCTCCCTTTGAAACTGTCCCCTGCCCGCTATTTCTACCGGTTTGATAAACAGATACGAGGGCAGTGGCGTCTCACATGGAGACGGACACGATGAAGAGGAGAGCGAGGGAGGCAGAGCGAGGCCACAGGCAGACCCTGGGATTGGTCGGTAAGACCGACGGACATGAGAAAGAAACCTTTGCAAAGAAGTATTGGTCTTGAGTGAAGTCAAGAGGCTGTTCTCGTTTCTCTAAATGTATGTTCAAATGCTGAGAGAGACTTCAGATTTGGATTTTCCTGCTGTCTATAAAAAGAAAATCATTTTTAACACGCATGGCTCACAGCACCAATAATTAAACCAATACAAACTACAAACAGCAATTTACCACAAACAAAAAAAACTAAATTTATTGCACTAAGACCGGGTGTGGGTCAAGTACAGATCTACAGTGAACCTCATTATTTTGTTAGATATATATATATAGACACTTTTACACCATATATATATATATGGTGTAAAAGTGTCCTTGCTCTTGGTCAGGGATGCCTACAGCTAGACCGTCTCCAGATCCGGGCTAACTGCTCAGTTACCACGCATGCTAATCATAATGTAAAGCCATCCCATCAGGCTCTGCATGATGAATAATGGATTGACAGCGTGGCGTTATCACAGCCAGACCTATGAACAAACACGCCCGGCTCTGGAGGATTCCAATTGATCTTTGTTTTGCATGGCTGTGAGTGCCTATGTGTGCGTCTCAGGGGACTCTCTCATCGGGGCTGTTGACGTGCTCCAGGGAGACCCCCGACTACGTTTCAACTGCATCTCCTGGCCCCCTACCTAAAGATATGACCGCCCGTTGCATCACGTTGCATCAAGCTGGGCTGAGGGGATCCACTGCATGCCTAGGATGTTTTATTTAATTCCTTCTCCTCTCCTCTCGGCGTTCCCATCATGCGGAGAGCCGTGTCCAGCAGAACTCCAGTTCGAGTTTCACTTTGTGCGTTGACCTTTAGCTCTGGAAACCAAAGACGCTGACCAAATGCTCCCTGATGCTTCAGGGAGCATTTGGAGCATTTCCCCGCACACCACCCCACATGGCGGGCGGATCAGATAGGCGGATCAGCGTTTCACCACAGAGAAGGCAGCGGAGCGACCATCTGGAGAAGGCCGGGAGGCTGATGAGGGCTACTGGGAGGGAGTTTGTTCACATGATAGATTGCTCTTTGCTGTGTACTTTGGTTCTCTGCCTTTGTTTATTTCCAACTGCCGTTACATCATTGCTTCGGTCTTTCGGCGCACCATTCTCCGCTTGTTTTTCTCTGTGTCTGTTCATCTGTCTTTCTGTCTTTAATTGCTTTCCTTTTCTTTGACGTTTTCCTCCACGCAACTCAACTTTATTTACACAGCAACTTTGGTACGACCAAGCGGCCCAAATTGCTTCACAGAGCAGGATTATTCATCTCCCTAACGTTTCATTCGGTTTCCCCGTCTGAAGCACTTGAGCTGTGTTCCTCTGCGTCGCACATTCCTCCACAAGCATCACACGCTCTCCTGGTGCCCAGAGACGAGAACGACGCGAGGCTGCTGAGAGAAAGCCGGGCGCGCGCTCAGTGCAGCGTGTGAGCACCAGCGAGAAAGTACAGTGTGCTCCCACGGGGAGGGAAAAACAGTGGAGAGAGAGAGGTGGATAAAGGGTGGGTAACATATAGAGAGAGAGAGAGAGAGAGAGAGAGAGAGAGCTGGATAAAGGTTGGGTAATATACAGAGAGAGAGAGACCACAGAAAGAGTGAGAACGAGATACAAGAGAGATCACACACACACAGAGAGAGAGAGAGAGAGAGAGAGAGAGAGAGAGAGAGAGAGAGAGAGAGAGAGAGAGAGAGGTGGATAAAGGTTGGGTAACATACAGAGAGAGAGAGAGAGAGAGAAACCAGAGAGAGAGAGGTGGATAAAGGTTGGGTAATATAGAGAGAGATAGAGAGAGAGAGAGCTGGATAAAGGTTGGGTAATATACAGAGAGAGAGAGAGAGAGAGGTGGATGAAGGTTGGGTAATATAGAGAGAGAGAGAGAGAGAGAGAGAGGAAGGTAGCATGATGAACCATCTGGGGCCAGGGCGGCCAGGGCAGCCTCGGCAGTGGGACAGCAGCAGCCTATTGACCACTGCCCTGAGCCTCATCTCCAGCCGTTTATTGAATCCCCTATTTGTCGATAACTGTATTTTCAGCCAAAGAAAACAGTGCTGGGAGCAATTACTTCAGCGGGGTCTGTCAATTTCATTTTAGGGGGTTAGGGGGAGCACAGAGGCTATTTCAGGCCCTCGCCGCCTAACACTCTCTCACACTCCCTCCCGCTCTCTCTCACACTCCCTCCCGCTCTCTCTCACACTCCCTCTCGCTCTCTCTCACACTCTGCTTCTAACTCTCTCTCCCCCTCTTTCCCTCGCTCTCTCTCCCCCTCTTTCCCTCGCTCTCTCTCCCCATCCATCTCTCTCCATCTCCAAACACGGCGGAGAGCGAGAGAGAGCGGGGGAGAGAGCTGGAGAGAGCGGGGGGAGAGAGCGGGGGAGAGAGTGTGAGAGAGAGCGGGAGAGAGAGAGAGAGAGAGAGAGAGAGAGAGAGAGAAGGAGAGAGAGAACGGGAGAGAGAGAGCGGGAGAGAGAGAACGGGGGAGAGAGAGCGGGAGAGAGAGCGGGGGAGAGAGCGGGGGAGAGAGCGGGCGCAGTGTCTTCTACGGAGGACAGGGAGACGACGGCAGGCCGGCTGCACCTCCACACGTCATCTTCACCTGGGATGAGCCTGTAACAAGCTGGCAGGACTCGGCTCTCAGTGCCCAGTGCCGGGTGCGTTCAGGCGGACTGATGGATACATTATTCAGTGGCTTTGTCAGCTTACCAGGAAACCACATGGCGGCGGCGGCAGGTCTGGAAGGCTAGCAGCAAGGAGATAGCTGATTGCCCCTCACTTCTTTCACCCTCTCTCTCTCTCTCTCTCCCCCCCCTCCCTCTCTCTCTCTCTCTCTGTCCCCCTCTCCCTCTGTCTGTCTGTCTGTCTGTCTGTCTGTCTGCCTGCCTGCCTTGCTGTCTCTCTCTTTCTGTCTGCCTCTGTCCCTCTCTCTCATGCTGTCCCTCTCACTATTTCTCTCTCTCCGTCTCTCTCTCTCCGTCTCTCCGTCTCTCTCTCTCCGTCTCTCTCTCCGTCTCTCTCTCTCTCTCTCTCTCTCTCTCTCTCTCTCTCTCTCTCTCTCTCCCCCCGTCTCTCTCTCTCTCTCCACTCCTCAATGCAGGGGATGTACATACGTAGTAGTACTCTATGTGCTGCAAAATTACAGCCCAGTAAAACAAGCATTTAAGGAATCCTTCCCCGGGCCGACCCAGCAGAGCGGGAAGTGGATTGTTACACCCTCACACACACACACACACACACACACACACACACACACACACACACACACACACACACACACACACACACACACACACACACACACACACACACACACACACACACACACACACACACACACACACACACACAACCCCGTTCCCTGGATTGTAATAGAACATTGACCTAGCAGAATCCCATTTCCAATATGAGCTCTTCAAACAAACAAAAGCACATTTTTCCCTCAACACCGGGAGATAGGGAGAGGGGCTTTCCCTCCGCGTACCCAGTCGGTACGAACACAGAGTTTAATGGTCTCCATATCACTCTGAATGAATGCAAACACCCTGGCAGATTGCTTGTGGCACCGAAAGGCGTCCATCTTCCGTCTCTGTACCGGCGTGTATTTTTATTTACCCATGGTGCACCGCTGGCACCAAGGACAGATTTGATGCTGAAGAGATTGCCGCGCCACCATTAGCGCGCCGCAGAACTGTGCTCCCACGGGCCGGGCAAACACTCGGGCTACGTCGAGATGGGGGGGGGGATGGGGGGGGCAGCGCCACGGCAACAGATAACCGCTGTGGGGTTCGCCACCTCGGAGAGAAGACGTCCTGTGACGGCTACATGTCAAAATGGGTGCTAGCATTGTGTGTGTGTGTGCGTGTGCGTGTGTGTATGTGTGTGTGCAAAGGATGCTTTTTTGTCTAAATCATGGGGAGAAAGTTTGACACTTGCTATTCAACACTTGCTAATAACACTGATCTTGTTATTCCGTTTCCTTAAATTATCTATAAATAAAAAAAATAAAAACTTTCTCATAGTATATTGTGTTTATCGCCTGCGTCTTTTTTCAATAGTATCTATATTAAATACTATTATATCTACTTACATATGTCAGTACTAGATATAATAGTAATAATAATAATCATTACGATAGATCTTTGAGGTAATTAGTGAACTTTAGTGAACCTTATGACTTGCCATCCTACCAATTAAGAGGGGTGTGGTAACATTGTACCAGAAGACCTATTCCATGTTGACCAACCTGATATCTAGTCCCACCAAACGGATCAAAGATTAATATCTCAATGAAATATTAATTTTACTACACCGAGTCCACACAGACATCCGTTACCACGCCTCTGGATGAAGTCGCCAACACGACAACACTTTGTACGGAGGGAGATATGAAATGTGCTGAAAGCCCTGAGTGAGGTCATCAGAGCACAGGGGGAGCGACTTTAATGTGATCCCAACGTCGGCCCGCTGGTGTGGAGCGCAGCTAAAGGTCAGCGCGGCGGAGGTGGCGGCTGGACGGACAATGACTCTTCCTGCTGCCATCTTAAAGGACAGAGCCCTGCTGCTGGCCGATAAGACTTCTCCTCTGGGGGGGGGGGGGCGCCGGCAGCTCAGTGGGTGGGCGGGGGGGGACATGCGGCCGTGTGCTCTTTTTGTGTATTTGTCTCGTTTCACTTGCTTGCTTTCCTCTGTTGATATGTTTTTTTGTCCATTGAATTTATTCTCTCTCTCTCTCTCTCTCCCCCTCTCCCTCTCCCTCTCTCTCTCTCTCTCCCCTCTCCCTCTCTCTCTCTCTCTCTCTCTCTCCCCCCCTCTCTCTCCCCCCCTCTCTCTCTCTCTCCCTCTCTCTCTCTCTTATTCTTTTTAATAGGCAGTTGACATTTTTCTTCGTCTTGACCCCATGGGTGGTATGTAAGAAAAAAAGGAAGAAAAGGAGAATTTAACCCATGCAGACGGGTCAGAATGTCACCTGAATAGCTCGCTGTGACCGTAAAGTCACTGCCAGTGGGATCCCTCAGGGCGGAACCATATTAAGCCAGTTTATATAAACAATGTGTAACATTCATGAATTAAATTATGTTAATTAATAAAAGCCATTGAAACCAAGAAACCTGAATGTCTGTTATGCCCAAATATGTAGGGAATGGTAATATTAAAATATTCTGGCTGTGTAAAAGGAGGGTTAAATATACGTGGTTGTGTCTATGTGTGTGTGAGAGAGAGATGGCTTGTGCATGTGTGTGTGCATGTGGGTGTGTGTGTTTGTATGTTTGTGTGTGTGTTTGCGTGTATTTCCGTGTGTGTTCATGTGTGTGTGTGTGTATCTGTGTTTATATGTGTGTGTGTGTATCTGTGTTTATATGTGTGTGTGTGTGTATGTGTGTTCATGTGTGTGTGTATCTGTGTTCATGTGTGTGTGTTTGTGTGTGTCCATGTGTTTGTATGTTTGTGTGTGTCCGTGTGTATTTCCGTGTGTGTTCTTGTGTGTGTGTGTGTGTTCTTGTGTGTGTGTGTGTGTGTGTGTGTGTTCTTGTGTGTGTGTGTGTGTGTGTGTGTGTGTGTGTGTGTGTGTGTGTGTGTGTTCATGTGTGTGTATCTCTGTGTGTGTGTTCATGTGTGTGTGTTTGTGTGTGTTCATGTGTGTGTGTTTGTGTGTGTTCATGTGTGTGTGTTTGTGTGTGTGTGTGTTCATGTGTGTGTGTTCGTGTGTGTTCATGTGTGTGTGTGTGTGTGTGTGTGTGTGTGTGTGTGTGTGTGTGTGTGTGTGTGTGTGTGTGTGTTCATGTGTGTGTGTGTGTGTGTTTGCGTGTGTGTATCTGTGTGTGCGTGTGTGTGTTCATGTGTGTGTATCTGTGTGTGCGTGTCCGTGCGTGTGTGTGTGTGTGTGTGTGTTCATGTGTGTGCGTGTGTCCCTGGGGTTGTTCGGCGTGCCTCCAGTAACAGCAGGCAACAAAGAACCTGAGGAGATAACGGCATTAAAAGATTCCCTCCCTCCCGTTTGGTTCCAAAACAAATATGCTACATAATGCTGCGGAGGAGCGGAGCTCGGACACAGATGGCTCGGACGAGCTGGATACCAACATGATCATGTTACCAGGAGGAGGGAGCGAGGGGGGGGAGGGGGGGGACCACAGCAGCAGAGACTTCCCTGTTTGTGTTACATGTGTGTGTGTGTGTGTGTGTGTGTGTGTGTGTGTGTGTGTGTGTGTGTGTGTGTGTGTGTGTGTGTGTGTGTGTGTGTGTGTGCAAGACCGGGCGATTTGTGCGCATGCAAATGTCAGATGTACAATGTGTACTTTCTTTATTTACACACCAACTCTACCATGCTGTGGTGGTGAATTGATATTTAATGTATTCATAACCAGAATTTATAAAAGGTTTGTTTTTTATATTAGAGAGATCATGTTCATATAAATTGGTTTTAAATGTTCAAACAAATGCCCGAATCTTAAAAGCTGCCAACTCTGTATGTTCTTCTGAAGAGATGGAGGAATATAATATGCATCAGTGCTCAACAGTCAAGTTTTAGTCTTTTGTCTTCTTTGGTATTTTTCCAGCGGCGGATTCTATAGATTATACACTTGAAAAGCCAAACGTGTGGAAGGGCAGATGGCAGCCTTTGTCTTTGAAGTGTACTGTGTAAGTGAATGAATAACGAATGATTTAAAAATCAGAGTATTATCAGACCCGAAACGGAAATTTGAGCAGCTCGTAATTGCCAGGATTTTAACACAGATCTCCAGGTTGGAAATTCCAAATGACAAGCCAAACAAAAAGTAAAGTAATGTGGCAACTGCCTGAGGAAACACGCACACAGACACACACACATATACACACACACAGATGCATCTTTCCTTTTAATAAGATAAAAACATTCACCTGAAGGATTAAAAAAGGTGAAACATTGTCATCATGTTCACCACGACCAACAAATATCACATATTTTTCTGTTTGAGCACACACACAATTTCTCACCTCTACAATAATCTGATCAAAGCTCAGGTACAAAGTCACATGGAAGTGAAGCGGTTTGTTGGGACTCCACCTTGACCCTGGCAAGACTGCTAACAAAAAGCGCTGTTTACCTCCCTAAAGTGACAGACCCTCCCTCCACCGTCTCCATCTACGCTCTGACCCCAGCCAGCGAGGGCACGCCATGAAGGACACGCACAAGGACACGACCCTAAACACAAAGGCACCCACGCACCCACGCACACACACACGCTCACAAAACAATCGTGTGTGCACACAAACACAGCTTCATATTGCCACCACAGCACCAAAAGGAATTTCTCTTTTGCTTGCACTATAATGCTATTAAATCCCCTACAAAAGTTAATAAAAA
>NC_082391.1:22206819-22231904 GCF_031168955.1 Gadus macrocephalus | reverse complement strand
CAGTGGGGGGGGATGTGGATCGGAGGCCCGGCTCGTCTGGTGGTTCCGACGCAGCAGGGTGGGGGGGGGGGGGGGGGGGGGGTGATGTGGCTGCATGACATCTTCTCTCAACCACCCGCACCAGTGTATCATGGTAATAATGCTCTGGGTGCTAATGCAAATAATGTGGATAATAATGGAAACAAACAGTCAATAGGCTTATAATGCAACTAATGTAAATAGTGTTGATAATAATGGAATCTCAGTCAAAAGGCTAATAATGCAACTAATGCAAGTAATAATAATGTAAATAAACATAATAATATATAATAATTATAATGATAATGCTAATGCATATAATCATACTATAACAATATAATACTAGATCACAATCATAATAATCATCATATTTATATATTAACCTTAAGATTATATTGACATACAATGTCAATGTAAAGATGTAAATGTAAATAAATCTTAATCAATTAATGAATTGATAATAACTCGAACCAACGACTGCTGTGGCAAATTATCATGATTATTTAATGTTCATAATTAAAACAAAACATTTACTATCTTTTGTATTAGTAAATCCATGGATTGGACATACTGTTGTTATTCTAACTACTGTAATTTGAGATGTGTTGTTGACCTGCCAGGGAGAGCCGATGTAAACCAGCGTCTGGGCGAACTCCAACACATCAATCACATTTTCAGTTTACACTTCAATGTAAATGTGTCAGAGTTAGCCTCCTGGCTAACTCTGACACATTTACACTCAAGTGTTATCCTGGGATGTTGATGGATGTGTACAGCCCCTGACAAATACATCTAAAAATAAAATTAAATAATGCATAAATGCCCACTCTATATTCATCTCACCACTGCATTTATTCGCCAAATCGGACACCTCTCCACACACGTCCATCCCCGTTGTTCCCGGGCACATTTCCTCTGGATCCGCAGATCCTCTGCGACGGGGAAGAGCAGGGAATAAACCCCCGCTCCGCTCCGCGGCGGCGGCGGCGGCTGTGTGTTTTCCTGTGGTGGTGTAGGGACTCCTGATGCAGCGGTACCCCTGGGAGCGTCGTGGAGGATCCCTATCAATTACCCAGCGAGGCCCCCTGAATCAGCGCTTTCCCTTCCATTGTTACAACACGACTTGATTCACTCATGAATGAAAGATGCTGTTAAATGTTTCATACCTTAAACCCCTTTTTTTTTCTTTTTTTTACTCCGCCGTATCGGTAGAGCGGGGGCCAAGAGAGGAGGGCCTTTGATGTAGACGGCATTGCGGAATAAAACAAAATATTCATAAGAGCCAACCAGAATGGTATTGCGCTTTCTTTTCTATCATTGGAATGAAGGGATCCCGGAAGCAAAAAGGAAATAATGTAGGACGTATTTACAGAAAAAAAATCCCAAGCTACATACTGCACCACGTTGTGCAGATAGCTTGTTAAAGCATAGTATAGCACATAGAAAGTAACCTATATAACCAAGATAGCGCCAAGTCTTCCACCCCCCCATATAATATCGTACACTATTGGTTTTTCTGGATATTTCTCCTCCATGGCCCTATTTTGGTCCAGCCCCTTCCATACGAGCACAGTTTAGACAGGGATATTTAGAGGTACAGCTCACCTTGGGGCCGACTGTATTTTAAGGCCAGTGGGTCTAAGTACCTCCCATACAGCGATGGCCTCCAAAAACTGAGCACATGGCGGTGTTAACCACAGGGCCACCCGATTCACGCTCGCTCCTCGCACGGCAGCGCAAGGGGGGGGGGGGGGGGGGGGACCCGAACAAAGGAGCGAAAAAACGAAGGAAACTAAACAACCCTTCGGCAGTCGCCTGTTTACTGATGGATTCTCTCTGTAGAACGCGGCGCCGTCGCCTCTCCCCTGCTAGCATCACGAGAGCGACGAGCCAACTCGCGCCCTGATGAGTTGCGGCAGGAAAATGGACACCGTAATGAACTCTGCGCTTCCCCCCCACTGCTTTTGTCCCGTTGTTGTGATTCTGGGCGGTTTCGTCCGGCGTGCAGCACAGGGACAGCGCCCCAGTAATTACCATGAAAACATCGGGCGGAAATTAGCTGATGATATGGGAGCCGCGAGAGACGCAGTGGCGACCGCAGTCCCCCCCCCCGCACCGCCTCTCTTAGTCAAATCACCACCGCCTTATCAGCCATTAACCGCTACTGGGACTGCGTGGCTAAATGGACCAAAAAGCATGCAAGTTCATTATTAAGACTCTGCAGCTATAAAGCGATCTGGGTGAGTCACTGGGCGTGGGACACCCTGGGGGGGTTGGCAGCCTGACTGTCTGCTGTACTCACTGTCACTCAGTTGTTGTTCTTTAAGGCTTTAGATCCGTCTATCCATCTAGCTAGATATCTAGCTATCTATCGGTCTCTCTCTCTCTCTCTCTCTCTCTCTCTCTCTCTCTCTCCCTCTCTCTGTCGGGCTGCCTGGCGCGGCTGATGTATTGGCAAGCATGGGCATTTCAAATAGGCATATTTTGATGAAACTTGTTGTAATATATAGACCTGATGCTTCTGTCTGGTTGCACATCAGGGGACTTGTAGGAGTGGAACATCTTCATTGTCAGGGATCTATCATATTAAAAGTACAATATGTCATGATTGTACTCTACTAAATCAGAAAATGACTGTTACGGGTCACCAGAGATTGAAGAAACAAGTATAGTCAAGTATAGTCTTCTCCGAAGACAATGCTACAGCGAGCACGTTCTCCTTTGAATCGTCCTCCCCGGGTCGGAGCGCTTGTTCTTGTTTTGTTTTGTATTTTGTGTGTTATGGTTATCTTTTGTATTAGAGTACCCCAGGTTGCCAGATATGAAACAAATTGGCACAGGAACACAGCATGCTGCAGACATGGATGCACACAGACGAAGGGGATCAACAGAGATTGTAATAGATTCCCCCCCAACCTAAAACGGCTCATCCTCTTTCAGAAAGCTGCATGACCAGAGCGCTGCTAAAACATGAATAATCGTAGGGTTGCATTTGAAAGATTGAGACAGCTTAGGCTGGTCACCCCCGTGTAATTAGCCTGATTCTGTGCTCCCGCTTCGGACTCAGGTCAGCAATTATTTCACTGGTTCTCCGATTCTTTCTGCATGATTTTGCTGCGGGTGTGTGGTCTGTAAAGTTTGGATAGTCCCTTCCCCAAACCTGATCGGGGTCACACCATTTCAAAATCGGTTGCTCGGAATATGATGTTGCGCTCAGTTTGCGCTCTTTCAGGGTCATCGACCCGGCAACCCGCGAGAACCCGAGTCAGGGGAGGAGGGGGCGGGCACAGATAACTCTCCGATGCTGCAGTAAAGATTTATTTTTATGCTTTATTCATGAAGACACTGGGAGTTAGACAGGAAGGTATGGGAGACAGGGAGCGTATGGCCTAGGGCAGGAATTGAACCCTGGTCGTTGCCGTAAGGACTGAGCCTTTAATGGTACGTGCAGTACATGGTGAGCCATGGGGCGCCCCCTACAGCTGCCATTTTAAACGTGGGGTGTCGATGTTACATACTGCACCTTTAAGTTCTGCAAAGACCGCCACAACAACTCCTGTTTTGTTTGTAGGGCACTAGCAACAAAAAATCTTCTTAGTGTTTGGTCACGAACAGTATTTGCAAATAATAAACTGCTTTGGCCAATCCTGCCCTGACTTCTGGCCATTTTAACCATTCTGTGAAGCAAGTCAGGCTAACTAGCTTTGAGACCACACATCTGAACTCTAAAATGAATAAACAAGTAAATAGGCACATAAATAAATCATTCAAGAGATTGGGAGAATACATTAATCAAGATTGAATTTAGAACCGTGTTAAGCCGTTTAGTGTCATTCTTTACTTTGCCGATGGATTGAAGATCTCTTCTCTGAAGTGGATAAACCCCTGGAGAGGAGGAAGCCTCTTCCTGGACAGGGCCTTCAGGAGCCATGTCAGCAGGTCTAGCCTACATCCGGCCGTGTTCTCTCACCCCTACCTCCCCACTCTCCTCTAGAGGCCTATCGTCTTCCCCCGCTCGGCAGACTGAGCTCCAGACTCTGTCAATACGTTCTCCAGACCTTCTGACCTTGTCCTCGTTCAGGGGGCTGTTTTCTCTGGCAGAACAGTCAATCATGTCCCCATTAAAACCCGTCTACAAGTTCAAGTTCGGTTTAATGTTTTGTTTGGTTGTTTATGTTGTCCAACGAAAAACCTCTTGCTTATTCTTCCTGGTCTGGTTTATTTCTTTGTGTGTATTTATTTATTTTCATCACAAATGAACGTCCTATTTCTACCTTTTCATTCAATCCCCGCCTCCTGGCGGCTATGATAAACATGTATGGACCTGTAGACTGAGTGACCTTTAGCATATCCTCTCTATCCCAGTCATCTCCTTGAGCTCGTCATATGAGGCTGTGGCCCCAACCAAACACAATATGGATGAGGCCTGTAGCCCAGGAGCCCTGGACCACACCAAACACAACCCCGTCTCCCTGCGTCCACGAAGCCTTTACGCAAACGTATAATAATAACCGTCAGAATTCCCTGTCATTTGTCCTGGGTGACTGGGGGGGGGGGTGAAGGTAGGAGAGCTGGGTGTTGACATGAAGAGGCTGGGTGGGGGGGGGAGATAGAGGGGGGAGTGAGAGAGTTGGGACTGGAGGGATATATTTGAGATACAAACAGAAATGAGACGAAAGAGGAAGAAGGAGAGATGGGAGGGATGGAGAGAGATGGGTGAGGGGAGGGAAGAAGATGGAGAGAGATGAGAGGGAGAGAGAGAGATGAGGGGGATGGAAATATGGGAGGGAGAAGAGGGGTGGGTTGGGAGGGATGGATATAGATGGTTGGGAAAGATGTGATAGAGAAGAGATTGAGAGTGAGAGGGACTTGGGAGAGAAAAATGGAAAGAGACGATACATTTTGCTCTCAATGTCTTTCCATGGAACTGTGCAGCTCTTGCTATTCTCTTTTATTGTTAGAGAGTTGTAGATTGAAGCTCTTTCTGCCTAACACTCCCTGCTGTATGGTGGGTAAATATGTTGTATGTCAGTCACACCACCTGACAAGCCAGCCTCTACAAAGTGCTGCTGCCCAATCTCAAGAGAGGGGTGGGGGCTGTGGTCAGGATCTCTGGTGTTTATCACAGAGGATTTGATCCAACACAGCACCCATTACTAGACCTTTCCCATTCCTTTCACCCCAGCTCCACCATCACACACACACACACCACACACCACACACACACACACACACACACACACACACACACACACACACACACACACACACACACACACACACACACACACACACACACACACACACACACACACACACACACACTGAATGACACACACACCGAAGGACACACACACACACACACACACACACATACACAATGAAGGACACACACACACACACTGAATGACACACACCAAATGACACACACACACACACACACACACACACACACACACACACAATGAAGAACACAAACAAACACACACACACCGGAGGACACACACACACACACACGCAAACACACACAAACACACACACACACACACACACACAGAGGGACACACAGAAACACACACACACACACACACACGTACACACAGACACAAAAAGGTACCCAAAGACTGAAGGACACACACACACAGTGACAGAGAGACACACAAACAGTCACACATCCAATTCGGTGTGCGCCCAGCGGAGCCTCAATCCCTGCTCCAAAGCCGCAGGCAGTGAGCGGTAATGACCCCCGGCCACAGCACACGGGTAATGATGGGGGGGGGGGGGGGGGGGGGGGGGGCGTGGGAAGTTCTCTGCTGCTCCCACCGCTCGAATAAGTCAGCTAATATCTGTGTTATCACCGGGACTGACCGGGTGACCGGATCAAACGTCGCCCCACAATGCACCCCCTCCGACCCACCCACACCTCCCCTCCCCTCCCTCCCTCCCTCCCTCCCTCCCTCCCCCTCTCTCAGCCCCGTGTGTGGATCACGTCGCCTGGCTGTGGCCAGACCAAGCTCCATCGTAGGTCGCACGTTGGTCTGGGGAGGATGCTGTCGTTCTCTTCAGCACCAGGGTCCAGTTGCACCAGCAGAACGTAAGGTCCCACTTAGGCTACGTTGAACGTAAATCACCCAAACGTTCGACTTTACACTCTACTAAAAAAATAGCAGTTGCACCAAGCAGATAGTTTCAACGTAACACTAAGTTATAACTTATCTTTTACACCTCCCCTCTAGTTGGTGTAAGTTCCATACTAACGATAAAGAACCGTTGAAAGAAAAAAACGTAAAAAGATTTCAACACTAACGCAGGGATGGCTATTTGTTTTGAGCAATGGGAAGAGGAGTTTCAATGCGGTTTGCGCCGGGAACGGATTGTCCGTGACCGTATCGATCCATTTCTTTATTATGATGATGTTGAATTATATGCGCGATTTCGGTTTTGCCGGGCGGAATATTATATTTATTTATTTATTATAAAATCCGCCATCAAATAGCTTAACCTCACGCCTATACCGTCCAAGCAAATTTTAGAGAATAAATGACTGAAACTGTTTTGTTTGCCCTCTCATTTGGGTGCCAACGCGTCTTCACTCGGGTAAGGTGGAAACTTGCCGGTATTTCCTGTTTACATTGTTATCTGTCAATGATTGGCTTGAAATTATCTAAACGTCATTAAAAGCGACACTGGTACACTTTATGCACTACTAGTAACGTTACAACTTAAGTTATGGTGGTGCAACCAAAATTTAGAACACCTTTAGTTTGACACTAGCTACGTCGAGCGTAGGGTTAAGGCAGACTTTACACCCGAACTCATGATCGGCTTTACGTTCTGCTGGTGCAACCGACTGCAGAGGCGTGATCCACGGGCCTAGTTCAAACGACTCGGTACGCGATCGCCGTCGCTTCCCTGTCGTCGTTGTGTTAAGCCAGCCAATAGCGCGCCAGGGGGAAAAGCCAGCCGGCAGAATGGGCGGGGCTATCCAGTCTATGGATCACGTGCACACGGGCGCTGAACGCACAAGGTGAAGGCATGCCCAGACTCATCACCCGTTCTAGCGGTCTCCAGGGACGGTCGACGTTGTGGTTTGGTCGATGCGTGCTCAGTGTGGTGGTGCCATCGACGTGTGAGCAGGCTCAGCCCATGAGTGTGTGTGTGAGCCGGCTCTCGTCTCTGCGTGGGCAGTGGGTGGGTCGTGAGGGGCGTGTGTTAGCCCCCCCCCTCCCCCCCCTCCCCCGTGGGGGGTACCTGACAGCAGCTTGGGGGTCTTGGGTCCTATGAAAGGAGGGGCTGGTCCTCGCTGATGCTTATTTAAAGGCAGAATCATCGCCCCGCGCATCGATAGGGGGAGGCACACTGAAAGTATCCGTCGCTCCTTCTACTCCTCGTCTCCTTTGTATGTCTCCCTTCCTCCCTCTCCCTCTGTCTCGCTCTCTCTCTCTCTGTCTCTCTCCACTGCGTTCCCGCTCTCTCTCCATCTCTCTCTCTCTCACTCTCTCTCTCTCTCTCTGTCGGTCTCTGTCGGTTCTCTCTCTCTGTCGGTCTCTGTCGGTTCTCCCTCTCTCTCTCTCTCTCTCTCTCTCTCTCTCTCTCTCTCTCTCTCTCTCTCTCTCTCTCTCCCCCTCTCTCTCTCTCTCTCTCCCTCTCATTGCTCTCTCTCTCATGGTTGACAACTGCTGTCTTTGGAGATCCATCTCCTTGAAGTTGTAGTCATCCATCCGGCCCCAAGGCTGACGCGTCTCTCTGAGACTTAAACTCTGATGCACAAGAACTATTGAGCACTCACAAGTGTTTTGCATACACACACATACACATACACAAACACACACACGAACACACACGTACACACACACGTACACACATGCACACACACACACACACATGTCCACACACACACACATTCACACGCACACACACATACACACACGCACACATACACACAAATGTACACACACATACACACACACACACACACACACACACACGTATGCACACACACAGACGCACACACACACACACACACACACACACACACACACACACACACATACACACACACACACACACACACACACACAGCACTCCATCGCTCTCTGTCAGTGGGATCGGCTTCACACAGCACCCCCGCTCTTTCCACACACACTTCATTCATAAGCCATCATTAGTGTCTGTGAAGCGTGAGAGAGATGGATGGGGGGCGACAGAGGGAGGGAGATGTGTTCGATAACCCCAGACCTTTTATCATGCCGATTAATGTTTGCACTTTGGATTTTTAATGTTTGCAATGATTTCCAGCACCATAGATAGGGCATTACCTTGTTTGGTCGAAGGGGGGGTAGGGCTCTAAATTGAGCTGTTTTGCTCATTCCAGAAGGAAAGCTATTGTTCTAATTGCTGGCTCAGGCAGGGAACATTTGTCTCAATAAAACACAGAGCGCCCCGTTGTTAATTCCTCTCCGTTTGGGGCGTTCTGCCCGCTGTGTCTGTCTCAGGGTCAGCCCTTTTCCTTGCTCATCCCAGCACTTTTTTTAATATATCACCTATGAATGGAAATTAGAACCTTAAATATTAATGACATGTAATTGGTTTATTGTGCATTAGCGAGGGGGCACGGTTCCTGTGAGCGTGTGCTTGTTTTTTGTGTGTGTGTGTGTGCGTGCGTGCGTGCGTGTGTGTGTGTGTGTGTGTGCGTGTGTGTGTGTGTGCGTGTGCATGTCCATGTGAGTCTGCGTCTGTGTCTGTGCGTGTGCGTGCGTTCGTGTGCGTGCGCGTGCGTGTGCGTGCGCGTGCGTGTGCGCGTGCGCCTTAGAAGGTGAGCTGGGGAAAGTAGGAGTTTTCCCCCCCTCCCTCCTCTGCCTCATATTACCTCGCTGTGATGTCCCACTGATTTTAATCTCGTCTTCTCAGATGAGAGTCATTCTAGCTAACACCATGCACTTTAACTTTAGCCTCTCAAATATTAGCTCGCCTTGATGCCTGCATCCAAGGACCTCCCAAGATTACTCCCTGCTTACTTTTATGTGCCTTCAGGTACACTGCAGAATTCATTGAAATTCCTTCCCTTCCCTTCTTTCTCTACGGATAAATACAAAAACTACACACACACGCACGCACGCACGCACGCACGCACGCACGCACGCACGCACGCACGCACGCACGCACATACCATCACACCAGCGCCTGCGAGTGCACACGCATTACACACAGACACATCTCACTCTTTTACTTTATTGTATCCTTGAATAAAATAAATAGGTTGTTGTATTATCCCTTGGCGTTAGATAAGCTGCTGCTTATGTGCTGATTCTCCACACAGTCTCTTTTCCCCAGAGAACAGCCCATGTGTTGTCATTGGCAGATTTAATGCAGAAGAGTGCAAGTTTTGTACACAAACACAAATAAGAAGGACATTGAAACGCTAAATATAACAAAATAGCATGAATATGTAATTACAGAATATTTGCGGTACATCAATTAATAAAACCGATATCCTAACATATATTGCCATTCTGACTCTGATCGCTATAACAGATTTGAATCTCAATCATGAATAAAGTAAACACATTTACACACATTCTTCCTCTCCATGCATTGGAAACAAGTCAAACAACACCGACCTCCGGAGCCCGAGTAAAGGTGAGACCGAGAACTATACTCCTCGACGACAGAAACTCAATCCAATACACTGGCACAGAAAGAACAATGGATTCCTGTGCCCTCATCCACAGCCAATAGCAGCATCGAGTGTCCCAGCTTGGTTGAGCCTACAAGCCCCATAAGCCCCTCGTTGTGTTGGGTCTGATTGTCCCCCACAACAACAACAACGCCATCATCTGGTGTGCGTTTTGGAGGAGATATACTTCAAAATATTTGTGGGTGGCGCCCTGGTACACAGGGCCAATTGGGGCATATGGATCTCTTTCCTTGGCTTTCTAACCTTGTGTACCCTAAGAAACTCTCCCAAGCAGCAGCATAGGCCTTTGAAAGAAGGGCCGGTGTATCAGACATAATGGATTTGAGATGACAACGACCTCATGCTCTGGGTTATTTTTACTCGATCAACATAGGGAAGTGGTATGCTCATTCATCATTCACTGATTCTATAATTAGGTGAGTGCTGCATGCAGCGCTCAACTATTGTTCTTCATAAGTTATATTCTTTCTTTCCTTCTTTCTTTCTTTAATATTCTCTACAAACTTTGGGACCTGTCTCCTTCCTCAATTTTTCAACTTGAGAGTCGCGCTCCAGTCGTTCTACTCTTTAAAATACTATCTTTTTTTTTAACATGGGAGTCCTCACATGGTACTTTAACTGTTTAAGACGTAACCAAATACATTTTCAACCGTTTATCTTTATTCAAACCATTTAACAAATCTACACACTTTTACCTTCAATAATATCTAAACAGAATTTTACTTACATTGACGCCAATTTGAATCCCGCACCGGCTCGGTGTTCTCTTAAAGACACACACACACACACACACACACACACACACACACACACACACACACACACACACACACACACACACACACACACACACACACACACACACACACACACACACACACACACACACACACACAGCAGTGCAGGGCAATATATTTGACATTTCAGATTCTTCAGTTCAATTTAATTTACATTTCTTTTCATTGAGCTGTCACTTTATTTGTTTCCAACCATTTACATTTCTTATATGGTGTGCATGTTTACATTGTTTACTCCATTTAGACTTTTTTCAAATCCCTTCACTTGATTTAATCCATTTAACGTTTCTTTATGTCTTATCTATGTGGCTTTATTAAAAACTATTGTCAACCTCACTTTGTTCTACAGCACTCACCGCATTTTCTGCGGGAAATGCATTCTCTAGTTAACAGCTATTCTGCAAAGTGCTTCCGGAGTCCCAGCACAGTTTTTCCCATATGTAAGGAGTCGTTCTTCCCTTTATGCAGCTAGTCATTTTGATTGCACTGAACAGAATTTGGAGCAAAACTTTCCTGAGAATCAAGGGATGCCCACTCTGGTGCATGAAGCCGGAACAGCTAGTCAGAGGCCCATCTACCATACCCGCCATGCTCTGGAAGACTGGAAGATCTGGCCCCTACAGTGGTGGACGGCGGTGAGGGCTGAGAGCTGCCAGTCACCTTCACACAACGCATTTGATGGTTTCGGTTCAATCCCTGGCTTGGCGTGTTTTTGACGCACAGCAGTGGAAACAGATCGTGTTTACCATAAGGGATTTCTTCCTTCTGTCCGGTAGCATGGCTCAAAATTCTCTCCACTGTTAAAGTTTGTGGTGGAAGATACATCGCTTGCTTACATCGAGGCTTTTGTTTGCTGCTGTGTTTGTACTCTGTTGACACATTGGAGCAGCGTGTGGACACTAGTGTCTTACTGCTTGGGGTTTTTCCTTACACTTTTGTTGGGATTAGACACTGTTAGTCGAGCAATATTTTAACTTGGGTCACCGCCCGCCCCGGCCTCCTTTGGCATAAGTTTTACAGGCAAGGGGGAAGAAGGGAAGGAAATCTGGTATTTATTGAATGGTTGGATCCAACAGAGAAGCGGTTGGAAGGGCGACTCTTCAGCTGTACACCCTGCCTCCCTGGCTATATATAAGGACAGGCAAGTAGCCATTTGTCTTTGGTATTTTCAGCTCAATCAACATGTCCTCCAAATATCTGAGCTTGAGATGATCTTCGCCTGAAAGCCTGGAGAAAGTCTGACAAATTGTCACTTGAATGTCGTTCCATGGCCTTTTCAGCCGAACACTAAGGCAAAGATAAAACGTCTATATTTGTCAGATACTCTTGTCTGTTGGAACTGCAGAGACTCACGAGTGGCCTCCAAACGGATCTGGGCAAACAGTTTTACACAAATACACAGACAAGTGCATATGCATACTAAATGTTTATACATACACATTGTTACATGTATATGCAAATATGACAATCACAAAACCAAGAAACTTAACGTTCTTGCACGGCTGACTCCAAAAAACAACAATACAACTGTGAATTTAATCTAAACCATGGATTTCATGACTTGTTAAGTAAAAAAGTACTTCCTCACCTACGCATTGAAAACGAACACATCAAGATGAACCACTAGAGCCCCCCTATAGGTGACACTGAGAACTGCACCGCAACAAATACAGTATCAAACGAATAGGTATGGTATCTGTCTGCCAACAGCCTTTTATTCAATTGCATAATGCAGCGAGTCCAAGACCTTGCTTTCCAATGCACCTCATAACGGTCGTGTTTCAGTTACACACTTCATTCTCCGTTCCGTAGACCTTGTTTAATACGAGCTACAAGAAATCGTGTGTTTTCTATTCAGCATTATTTATTCCTTAAAGTTTGGCCTTCCACCATTCACTCGGAAAATAAAACGAAATAAAATCCTAGTTAAAAGATGGAAAATATGATCAAATAGTTTGAGAGGTCATCTCCGTTAGCTGTATTACAACCTGTTGTAATACATTACAACCTGTTGTAATACAGTTTCGATCACGGTTTCGATCACACTTGGAGAGGCAGATGTATCTCCTTCCCCCTTCGACGTAAGGCCCGGACTGGACCTCCTCAGAATCAGTTGCATGAGTGTGGATCCATTTTATGAGCAAGACAAAGGAATCCAGCGCATTGTGTATTATCGTACAAGCTCAACACTCTACTGGAGACTGTGAGCGTCTTCAACTTTATTCCTTTTTGTATGTATGTGTGTATCTTTGGGTGTGTGTGTGTGGGATGTCGTCGGCCTTGAGGGACATACCTGCACATAGTGTAACAGTTATAGTGCAACACTGAAGGCTTATCGAAAGTTGTGTTTTGGACCCAAAAGAGGAAATTCCAATAACACATTCATTTATCTCATTACTGAGATCATAAATATATGTGATGTCTTTCTAAAAAATAAAGCGGGCATTTCCATGAGGGGGGAAAGAAGATGTAACGGATAAAAACCACACCAAGGATAGAAACAAAGAAAGAAAGGGGGGATATTAACAAAGAGACAAAGCCATTGGTACTATGAGTCAGCAGGGGTTGCTCTTTTTCTGGGCTGCTTAACAAATGCTTCGTTTCCTACCTCTCTTCTCTTTGATAGTCCTGTAGTGACTGTTTGTTTTTCACGCTGTTCCAACTCAACCACCCGTGGTACTTTATAATCTGCCTTCAAATGAGATCCAACACTAACTGTCGGCCACGCTGTTGACCGAGATCACGGCTCGCAATTGCAAATATTTAACTTAGTTCGTCAACTGTGCACTCGTTTTATTTTATTTATTTTTTTCCGCCTCATGGGCTACAGCTCCCCACACAGACGGGGGACTCTGGTATGAAATCAGAATGTTAACAAACAGCTATACACACACACGCAGACGCACACACAGACACACACACATACATACACATGCACACACACCGACCTGCCGGCTTAGTAACATGTTATCATGTTTAATTTGTCTTTGAGCCTCTTCTGTGGGATTGGTTTGGGCTCAGGGGGTCGCCCATAGAGCCGCCAATATGTCTCGAGGGTGTGTGTGTGAGAGAGTGTGTGAGTGGGTGCATGTGTATATGTGTGTGTGTTGACGCACATGCATAATGGTGTGTGTGGGGCCTTGCCAGGTAAACAATCACAGGTGTAAGCTTAACAATTTGTGTTGAACGTGTTTGCCACCTTGAATATAAAATGGCGTCTTCAGCTGGCACTTTGTCCTCTAAAAGACGCACCTACTGCTGACTCACAGACAGGGGCGCAGGTCGCAGCAATGGAAGATGAGAGGAGAGCGAACCTTACATCAGGTGCAAAGTTATGTTCTCGTTTTAAATCGGCCTGACACGCTTTCCCGCTGTACTTTCATTCCGTTTAATGAAACCTGACAGAACATTATTTTTTTTGCAGAAATGCCGTTGCTTTACAAATCCTCTACAAAGAATAACAGCAAGGAGAATGTTGGCTGCGTGATAATTATGCACACATTATATTCAGCCACAGGCACAACAAAGGACGCCGTAGCACAGAACAAAGTGGAATCGCGGAAAGGGCAAGTGAGGATGAATTAGTAAAGACATTGGATGGTTTATTTTTCGAGTGCATGACAAGGAGCAATACTCAACGGCAGGCAGAGGCAGGATTCCTTACGAAACATATTTGCTTGCCGTTAAAGTGTATACAATTAACCAGGCTGATGTATGCATCGCACACGTCGTGCTTCATCCTTGCGTCCACCTCAACCCTCTCCCCGTTCATCGGGTGCAAACGATCATTATTAGTATTATTAAATCATAAAATCGCGTGCGGAGATATTGTGATGTTTTAAATAGATTATACATACTAGTCGGTGATTTAATAGTCTCGCTGTAAGTGACCTATGGGTAGGGGTGTTCCCTGGCTGAGCGGAGCACAATGAGTCTGATGAATCCCATCTCGGGGTGGCCAACATGGCAGCCAGGTGCTGGAGGAAACTCCCACCCCAATGCAGCATTTGCAGATCGTTCTTTTTGCTTGTTTTGTTTGTTTGTTTCTCCCCCTCTCTCCGTTGTCTCCTCTTTTTGACAGTGTTTTATTAAACACGCAGGGCGCGGTTTGGGAAAGCGCAGCAGCAGCAGCGGTGGAGCCCTAAGCCGCGGCGTGATGAATGTGTGGAGGTCTGCTGTAAAACGCACACCATTATTTTAATGATGGCTCCAGTCGCTTGTTTGACTTTGGTCCAATCTTGGGCTGTGTAAACAAACAAGAGAGAACCGACGGGCCCCGGGGGGGCCGGGGTCTGCTGGGCGGTCCACGCACGTGCACGCACGTGCACACACATACTCAGACTCACGCACAACGCATGAATTCAAGCATCCTAGCACACACACACATATGCACCCTAAGACACACACAAACATGTATGCACACGCCTACAAATACACACACACACACACACATTCAGACACCCACACACAAAAATGCACATGCCTACACACACAAATGCACCCAAAGAGTATCCGAACAAACTGAGCACACGTGTGTGCGTGCCCTTTGCAGCTATACATCTATTCATTCATTGATTTATTTTGTTCAATGGAAAAACAGTGTAACCGTTTTAAAGACCCTGGGTTATTCTATACATCAAAGAGGGGTGCCAGCTCCCAAACTGGGATTGGGATGGACCCCCACAAAACACAAGATTTAGGGGCACCAGCCACACCCAGACCAGCCATACGTCCACAAGGGGTGTATGACTGATACGTCCTCAAAGGGTGTGTGTCTGATACACACTGAATGTGTTGTTCACACATTCAACTGTTCACACAATCATTTGGTCACGTTGGCGTTACGTTGACGCTCTTCATTGCCACATTGACGCACACGGCCTGGTGAGCCTCAATCCCAGGACAGTCAGCCTCTCTCGGTTAATTAGCAGCTAACACCCGACTGGAGACACACATTCAGTGTGAAAATCCAACAGGCTTGGGCGGTGGAATGGTATAGCGTGGTATTTATAGATACCAAAGGTATGATTCAATACCGTCTAGCACTCCTCTTTCTGTTCAACTTTTTCCCGACATCCTATGAATGCAAAGTACCCAGCACTGAACAAGCAGCCTAGCTCAAAGGTTGTTTAGAAGTGCTTCCCGCTAGCTCTACTACAGTAAGAAGCAGGGAGAAATCTGCGTGGCCAGTGTAGCTCGCCTGGAAGGGAACGCACACAGATGGTTTATAATGCAGGTTACACCTACCCTCCATTATTGTACATTGGTGGAAACTATCGCAGTGCATACGTATTTGTTTGGATCTGGAGCTAATCTATGGAAGAAGGCGGCTTTTGTCCTGTCTATTCGTTATTCTACAGGCCATAAGTATTTAAACCAAGACTTTGCCGTCTTAAGACTTGTCCAAGTCCGCAAATTGCATACTGGACACAGAGCATTGTAGGCTGGACTATGTCCGACATGCTGCAATGACTTCAAACTCCTTTTGGGTTTCTCTTTTATTATTACAATATTTATTGGACCCAAACACCGTACAGTGTTTACGCGGACGGAGGCCAGGGAGGCATGGAGCGGTAGACGGTGCCCGGGCCTCCCGTCCCGGTCTCCGGGCCTCCCGTCCCGGTCTCCGGCCCAGTGGGGGGGTGCAGAGAGGCGTGCCGCCGGTGGTTCAGTCTGTGGACACCGGGCCGCTTCACGGTGATCACAGGTATTTCTGCAGCCCTGCCCTTCCACTGACCTCTTCGCCGTTTCCAACTCCCCCCCCCCCCCCCCCTCAAGTCCACGGCGCTACTGTGGGGTGAAGCAGCTTATTAACCTCTCGGCCGCCACAGGCGTCCCCAGGACAGGAAACACACCTCAGACGCACGTTGTAAGACAAATTAACCTTCGAGGATTGATACGCCCTGATTTAATTTTAATCACACTAAGCAGCGAGGCGTGCTCGCAAAAATGTCCATGTCCGGCGCCAAACATGCAGAACATATTACACTTTTCATCTCTCCACAGGCGGGACGTGGCTGGGTAGCCCGCTGAATAGCAATGAGAAGGATTCACCCCCTGGACTAGCTATCCTAGCTCCCTGTGGTGCTGTGGTTCCTCATGGTCCCTCTCTGTTCTTTAGCTCCCTGTGGTGCTGTGGTTCCTTACGGTTCCTCTGTTCTATCCTAGTCCTCTCTGCTGTGTTCCTTACGGTTCCTCTGTTCTATCTTAGTCCCCTCTGCTGTGTTCCTTATGGCATCGGTTGCTAACCCGGGGATCAGGGGCCAACTCGGGGTCCCCTGATTTGCATATAATGGGGTTCAGCTATTTCATGATCCATTACAGCAAACCGTAAAAAAAAAACTAAAACAAGGGTCTTAAGGAGGTCCGGCACACACGGACTGACTGCCCTCACGGTTCATAGCTTTGACAAAGACTGTTCCCCTAGTGC
Organism: Gadus macrocephalus; assembly: GCF_031168955.1. NCBI lineage: Eukaryota > Metazoa > Chordata > Actinopteri > Gadiformes > Gadidae > Gadus > Gadus macrocephalus. The sequence continues at coordinate 22,214,962 of NC_082391.1, read as the reverse complement.
CTAGTGTGTAGCAAAGCGCTGTGACCACGTTCAACAGGACGTTGATAATACCAGCAGGGAATCCACGGAAGCGTAGCATTTTCTGGGGTCCTCCCCGGGGCCTCTCTGGGGGCCTCAGTGAAGAGGAGGTACTGCGTGATGCTTCTTGGGGCCCCATAGTAAACAGCTCTGGGAACAAAAGAGCGAATATCCCTATCTGTGTGTGTTTGTGTTTACTGGCGTCAGGGTCCTTCATGTCCCTGAAGAGGTTTACGTCACAGTGAAACACCTTATCTCTCTGATAACAGGGCTACTTACTGAAGAATCGACTTGTTTGAAACAGAACAAAACAGGGTTTTATTGGTTTAAAACAGATTCGATTGCATCGGAGAATAGTCGGTTGAAGGAACTGCGTCCATGGCAACGGCCTGTTCTTCACAGCTGCGGCCTGCTTTTCAGAAATGTCGTAATTGACCAATCATAATCGAGTATTCATCCAAGCCATGTGATAAAATATATAAATACAACCTTCACTCTTTGTGTGATTACGGCGCCAAAGCGTTCATGTGTCAGGAGGCCAAGTGACCCTCCGGCTACTTAGAGTGCTGGGGGCGACACACACACGCAGGCACGCACGCACGCACGCACACACAATCACACACGCACACACAGACACACAATCATGCACACGCACACCCAAACCCACACACCTGCAGATAACCACAGAAAAACACAACACTCCTCCGGTTGCCATTGCTATTCACATTCCGACGGACGCGCCCGGTCAGAAATTCAATGCTGCACCCGTTCAGTTGCTCTCGCCGGGAACCTACCCCGATCGATCCGGGCCAATTTATCCCAGGGAAATGCCATACATCTTTTACGCGTCTGCTACAGCTGTATCCATAATTGACGACGCGTAGGGGCTCTCCAGCGATGCAATTAGGCTCTCCCGCGGCGCGCCGCAGCCAGGGGAGGGAGGGGGGCGGAGGGTCACCTCGTAGCTCATTACTCTGCCTCGGACACCAGTGGCCCTCCATGCCCACCCTGCAGCCCCCCAGACACAGATAGGCCCCCACCGGGCCCTCCATCACCACCTCCAACACCACCTCCACTACCATCACCACTCCACCTCCTCCTCCTCCATCACCACCACCTCCTCCTCCATCACCACTCCACCTCCTCCTCCTCCATCACCACCACCTCCTCCTCCATCACCACCACCTCCACTACCATCACCACTCCACCTCCTCCTCCTCCATCACCACCACCTCCTCCTCCATCACCACTCCACCACCTCCTCCTCCATCACCACCACCTCCTCCTCCATCACCACTCCACCTCCTCCTCCTCCATCACCACCACCTCCTCCTCCATCACCACTCCACCTCCTCCTCCTCCTCCTCCATCACCACCACCTCCTCCTCCATCACCACTCCACCACCTCCTCCTCCATCACCACCACCTCCACTACCATCACCACTCCACCACCTCCTCCTCCATCACCACCACCTCCTCCTCCATCACCACTCCACCTCCTCCTCCTCCATCACCACCACCTCCTCCTCCATCACCACTCCATCACCTCCTCCTCCATCACCACCACCTCCTCCTCCATCACCACTCCACCACCTCCTCCTCCATCACCACTCCACCTCCTCCATCACCACCACCTCCTCCTCCATCACCACTCCATCACCTCCTCCTCCATCACCACCACCTCCTCCTCCATCACCACTCCACCTCCTCCTCCTCCATCACCACCACTTCCACTACCATCACTACTCCACCACCTCCTCCTCCATCACCACCACCTCCTCCTCCATCACCACCACCTCCACTACCATCACCACTCCACCTCCTCCTCCTCCATCACCACCACCTCCTCCTCCATCACCTCCACTAACATCACCACTCCACCACCTCCTCCTCCATCACCACCACCTCCACTACCATCACCACTCCACCACCTCCTCCTCCATCACCACCACCTCCTCCTTCATCACCACTCCAACACTTCCGCCTCCGTCACCACCACCTCCTCCTCCATCACCACTCCACCACCTCCTCCTCCGTCACCACCTCCTCGAGATCTGATGTGAGGGATGGCTGAATGCAATAAAACGTATTGGGTTACCCAAACACAAGCGCACACTGTAACACAGACATGCAGACGTGCACACACTAACACACATACACATGAATACATATTGAATCACATGAATACACATGAATACATACATATGCAGACTGGTTTAATGTTAAAAATGTAGGGTCGGCAGTTTGGAGAAACCAGCCAGCGTAAGGTATATTTTGAAAGTTTCTAACTTTCAAAATGTTAAACCCTGTCTTCAGGCATCCCTCCAAAGCCACGCCCTAAAACACATGAGTAGCTCGCTAGCTTTAGCTATAGCTCTGCCTAGCCTTGTGGAAGACTACGGTGACGCGCGCACGGACAAACTGGACAGACAGGTAGCCCAGTAGGTAGCTAGACAGACAGGTAGCCCGGTAGGTAGATAGACAGACAGGTAGCCCAGTAGGTAGCTAGACAGACAGGTAGGCCAGTAGGTAGCTAGACAGACAGGTAGCCCGGTAGGTAGCTAGACAGACAGGTAGCGCGGTAGGTAGCTAGACAGACAGGTAGGCCAGTAGGTAGATAGACAGACAGGTAGCCCAGTAGGTAGCTAGACAGACAGGTAGGCCAGTAGGTAGCTAGACAGACAGGTAGGCCAGTAGGTAGCTAGACAGACAGGTAGCCCAGTAGGTAGCTAGACAGACAGGTAGCGCGGTAGGTAGCTAGACAGATGGGTTGGCCAGTAGGTAGATAGACAGACAGGTAGCCCGGTAGGTAGCTAGACAGACAGGTAGGCCAGTAGGTAGCTAGACAGACAGGTAGCCCAGTAGGTAGCTAGACAGACAGGTAGCGCGGTAGGTAGCTAGACAGACAGGTAGCGCGGTAGGTAGCTAGACAGACGGGTAGCCCGGTAGGTAGCTAGACAGACAGGTAGCGCGGTAGGTAGATAGACAGACAGGTAGCGCGGTAGGTAGATAGACAGACAGGTAGCCTGTCCAATCATTTATGCAGACTAAATTAAACGATTAGTAGGCCTTATTGGACTCCCGGATTGTATATATTTTGTCCGAGCGTAGGATTTATTGATTGCTGTCGGGCCGTTGAGAGACTTCCAACAAATATGACGAAAAAAAAAATGCATCCCAAATAGATTGCCTACCCCGGCTTTAACGGCCGTGGAGACCGGCGGCGTGCGGAGGGGAGAGAGCTGCCGGTGGCGGCCGCCAGGCAGGTGGTGTCGGCGGCGTCGGACCACTTACAGCGCTGCGGGGTTAATTGTTTTCCATGCGTCCGGGGTCCCAAGGCGTCACCCCGCGGTATGACTGGCGGCCTGCCAAGCCGGGGGGTGGAGGTGGTGACGGGGGTGGAGGGGGGGTGGGGGTGGTGTAGAAGGTGGGGGTCGAGGGGTTGCAGGAGGAGGTGGTGGAGGCGGTCGATGAGGAGGTGGTTGGAGGGGCGATGGAGGAAGCACAGAGTGTGCCAGGCTGAACCAAGCCAGCCACGTCCGCTGGGCCGTGGTACGCAGGACGTTACGCCGGCGTTGGGTGTCGGCGGCTGCTCTGGTTGGTTTCACTCACAGGAGCCTCCTTGAGAAGGACCTGAGTCAACGCAGACTCCTTTAATTAGCTCCAGCTCCAACGCTCTCACGCAGGCTACTCTGTTTGGTCATCAACTGGTCGTCACTCCTGTGTGTGTGTGTGTGTGTGTGTGTGTGTGTGTGTGTGTGTGTGTGTGTGTGTGTGTGTGTGTGTGTGTGTGTGTGTGTGTGTGTGTGTGTGTGTGTGTGTGTGTGTGTGTGTGTGTGTGCGCGCGCGCTCGCGTGTGCGTGTTTGTTTGTGTGTTAATTAAGACTCCCGGTGGTGTGTAATTAACACAACAGAAAATGTCCCCAAAGGGTAAGATTAATGTTGAACACATTAGACACAATGGGGCCTGAGAGAGAGCTTTTTTTCCCCTTTGTGTGTGTGTGTGCGTGTGTGTGCATGTGTGCGTGCTTGTGTGCGCTCACGGGCGCCTTTGTGCGTACATGTGCAAGCGGTTGTGCACACACACATATGCATGTGTCTTAGCACGTGTGTGTGTGTGTGTGTGTGTGTGTGTGTGTTTGTTTGTTTGAGGAACACATCCACCCACACTCGCTACCCCCCCACCCCACCCCACCCCACCACCAGACACACTCACGCAGCGAGTGAGCAATCCCTTTGGATTGGTCGCCTCCTGGCCCTCTGGCAGGGGCCCGGCCGCCCACCTCCTCCACACAACCTGGCCCAGCACAGATAAACACATGCTGGGTACGTTATTAGCGGAGGCTCCTCTCGGCACCACAGTGGCATTGTGGGCCACCACGTCCGCTGGGCCGTGGTGGGGCCGGAGCTGCCTCCTTCCCCCCGGGGCTCTGATATATGGGGGGGGGGGGGCGCAGGTGGGCACTCCTCCCAGCACGGACCAATGACAACGGTGCTTTGCCGACACACCCACAAGCCTTGCAGAGCTCCTTGTTTTTTTTTGTTGTTTTTTTTTTTAACATCGAAGACACTGCGTAGGGTCTGTGTTGGTGGTGCTGATGAACACACACGGGATTGAAGAAAAGGGAGAAGGACGTAAACAAACAAGATGTTGGTTTAATTAACTCCAGGATAAGGGGCTACGGCTTGCGTACTATTGAGTACAATAGTGTACAACCCAGTGTACAACCTCATTATCGTTCCTAGATGAGATGGATCCGGTCAGATAATGCTAGTATAGTCAGGGTATCTGATGTGTGTGGATCGTTATGTATTCCTACCTGTGTGCCAGAGCCTTGTATCCTGGTAGACCTCCATCCCTTTGCCTCCGTCACCCTCTGCTTCCCGTCTCCCACCACTTTACAGAGCGGTTATCCGTCCGTGATAGTCGCTACGTTCGAGTGTTTTGCAAACGTTGCGTCACTGTAGTGAGCCGTGTGTGGATCTCAAGGTAAAGCCGCCCCTGCCTCCTCTTCCTCCCCCCCCCGGCGGAGATGAAGTGCATCGGAGGATTGGGGGTCAGAGGTCACCGATGCGCTGTGTGTAGACTGCCCCGACGGACACACACTCTTGGAGGACCTCGAACGCTTTGACCTCCCGCTGCGACCCTGTTAGGTAAACACTGGGCTGGCGGGGGCCGTGCACGGGGGAGTGCACGGGGGAGTGCACGGGGGAGCGCACGGCACGGATTAGCAGCACTGTACCTTCTCAAGGCACAGTGACCGCTTTATGATGCGCGCACACACACACACACACACACACACACACACATGCACCCACACACACACGTACACACACGCACACACACACACATGCACACACACACACATGCACTCGCACACACACGTACACACACACATGCACTCGCATACACACGTACACACACGCGAGCATACACGCACGCGCACATATACACACACACATGCGCGCACACTCACGCACAGACACACACATGCATACACGTAGACACACACACACACATACATACACACACTAAAATCCACCGCTGCTGGTGTTAAATCTGAGTTGCCATAGCAACGTCTGCCACCAGATGTGCTCTGTGAGCACGCGGAGGCCAAGGAATACGAGTTGTTGAGTGTATGCTAGCAGTATGCAGAAACAGCGGGGACGAGTGTGTGTGTGTGTGTGTGTGTGCGTGTGTGTGTGTGTGTGTGCGCGAGTGTGTGTGTGTGTGTGTAACAGCTAGAGAGGACCAGCGTCATGTCATGGAGAATTAACGGAGGATCGGAGATGATTGGGAGAAGCACACCAGGGCAGGTTCACTGCTGATGGAGAGAGTGAGACCGTTCCGTTGCCGAGCTGGGATGAGGGTTCAGCGGCCGGGGGGGCGGGGTGAGACCGAGGAGAGGGGTGAGACCTCTGCAGACGCGTCCGTCCCTCGGTGAGGGCATTAAGGCGCAGCTCTCCTCACACTGGAGCTCCAACCAACAGCCCTTTCAGACGCACCCTTCACCTTCGCCTGTTCCCCAGACTGATGTAAGGCACTGGAGGGCATGCGTCTACAGTTGGGATTAGCACCCGCCGCACTCATCGGCGATAAACCGCCGTACGTGTTCCTGGGTGCGTGTGTCACCAGGGGAGGGCTAGAGTGTTGTGCCTGCTCCGTGAAATCCTTTGTGTTTGCGTCGATAGTCCGAGGGAACAACACACACGACCGCACGCAGACGGCATGAGCGAGTTCCGTCTCAGACCCGTTGATAACGGCTGCCAACGATTCTTCTCTGGTAATGCTCTTGGCATCATTATTATCATTGGTACTTGGTATTATGCCATCATATAGTGTTGTGTACACACATAAAGTGCTTGCAGATTTTACTCACCCAGTCCGTACATCCATCCCCCTCTATTGTGGAGAGAGGGAGGACTCGACATAAGGTACCTGAAACAACGGCTTGTGCTAACAGTCAATAATGGATCAAGAGGTCGCGACCTTACTTGTATGATAGGGCCTCACCTTAGCAGGACCATGTGCCTTTAAACCAACATCCCACCTCTACCATTTGATGTGTGTGTGTGTGTGTGTCTGTGTGTGTGTGTGTGTGTGTGTGTGTGTGTGTGTGTATACTGTTTGGCTTCTCATGGGCGTTCTCTTGTGTGTTTGATATTCGGTGTGTAAAAGTCTTCTTGTGGATTGTGCAATGAAAAGTTAACCCGATACATCAAATGCTTTGCCAAATAGCTACAGTATTAGCAGTTCTAAATATATCTATATACATTTACATATATAGTTGAAACACTATGACATTATTTCCTGTAACTTAACTTTATTTTCTAATAGGATGAAGTTGCACCTTTTATTGCAGTCTGAAATAACTTTTACAACTTCAGAATCCTGTGAAACATTTTTATACATTCCCGTACGATATATGCGCGTGCTATATCCATTATTAATGTGTTAACATTACACTGTTTAAAGAGGTATTCAATTTAAAGGATATGGTAATAGTAAGCTTATTAAAAGCCTGTTGTTCAGTGTGTATTAGGGAGATTATGTCACCAGTAGGGGGCACTGTGATACAGGAGACGGCACGGGAAAGCCAGCATGTAAATCATTTGCTTCTCGAGATAAAGACTTCCCCTTGAGAGCGTCAACATAGTTCTGTATGTAAGGAATACACATTGACACCATACTACCACTTCATAGTGTATGCATCTTTAGAATCACAATAAAAATCACGCAATGTGTGTATGTGTTTTTTGTGTGTTTGTGCGTGTACGCAGGCGCAGTTGTTGTACAAGTACAAGCTGTTGGTGTGTTCGGGGCTGGTGTGTGTGTGTGTGTGTGTGTGTGTGTGTGTGTGTGTGTGTGTGTGTGTGTGTGTGTGTGTGTGTGTGTGTGTGTGACGTGTAGGAGTTACAGTTTAAAAAAGGATCAAAATATGGCGAGAAGCCAGTCTCTACATATTTGAACTAGCACGACCTCCAAATCAATGCAAACTGTTATTTTTCCCCCGAAAAGGGGCCCCAAAACGATTCATCCTCACAAGACTGAGCCCCAGCCTAGTATTCCAGAGCCCCAGTAAGCCTGGCCTTCCTGCGTTAATGGCTTGTGTCAGGACCAGTAAAAGCCCCCTTCTCCCCCTCAGGACCTTGTGTCTGTGAGAGATTGTGAGTGTAGTGTTGGGTTTCATTGAGGAGATTAAATGCATTTGGCAATGGGATTCTCAGGGTGTTGCTTTACGTGTGGCAGGTGGCCCCCTACAGGCAGCAGAGACACACTGCCCCTACGGACCACGCCTCAATCCCAGTGACAGCCATACATTAGCACGCTATTCTAAGACATCGCGTGAAATACATTTGCATGTGCTCGTTGATGTGTGCCAGGTATATGAATTCACGAATTCTGAATTCTGAATTCAGTTATTGTAGGAAGTTCACATGGATTTGCTATCCGTATGCCCAGTTCATTTAATTAGATTTTTTTTTCACGGTATTGGATTTCATGGCAAATATGTAATAAGATTTGGCTCCTCAACAAGTGATGCTAGCCACAACCTTGACCCAATAATAACGCGATAGTTCCGCATGAAAATCATCCGTGCCACGTGTGATGCAACAGTGGCAA
>NC_082391.1:22194319-22201819 GCF_031168955.1 Gadus macrocephalus | reverse complement strand
TTGCAGCCGCCTGCAGATGCATGTATTTCATCTTCTGCTGAATTGTTTTTCGGTAGTTCCTGTCCTACTCGATGTGCTAGGCAGCCATTAAAACACTCGCAATCAAAGAAAAGGCTCCCTTAAAAAAACAAAAAAGGGAAGGGTAAATGAATAAATAAATACAAGGATTCCTCATCATTTATAATCAAGGCGGTAACAGTGTTATTCCACGGTAAACACAGAGAACTGTAAACGGAGTTTGTTTCAGCGTTCGTTTCCTGTGCATATGCCAAAGGTTCGGCGACCCTGCCTCCCGTCTTGAGTCCAGCTTCCTCATTAGGTCGCTGTGGTAGCATAACACACCGAGTCAAAGGTCAGGCTCCGGCCAGTGTAGCAAACAGACCCCACCACTTAATTAGTAACCTAGAGACTGGACAGAGTTGCACGGGGGATTCGGAGAGCTTGTCTAAATAGAAGTGGAGAGGGACCCCGACTCAGGAATGGGGCAGGTATGGAGGATTCCTCGTCGGGTGATTAAAACTAACCTTTAGAGCTATGGAGAAGCTGTTAGCTCTGCCCTTTAATTCCCCCGCAAATGCCATCTAGGACTCGGGTCTAATGACACTACAACAGTTTCAAGGCAATTACACTGCCTCTGAATTGATCCCACAGCATTGGGTGTGCAATTGGAAAGGGGAGAGAGGGTGGGTGTTGGTGGAGCATGGGAGTCAGTGGCCTGGATGATTTAGACTTATTAGCTCCCCTGACTGCTAGTCTAAAACCCACTTTTAGCCTCCTATTGACAAAGAAACCATGCTGTGGCACACGATCCATCAGTGTCACTGTTGTTGTTTTTCCTCCTGCTCTGACATTAGCCCGGCCTGTGGTAGTATTGGCTCGTCGCTGGCTCTAGCGGAGTGGCGTTTGCCTCCCTGCTGGCTCAGCTTGGGTCTGCCCGGACTGAGGACTGAGCGGCTCCCAGGGCGGGCCCCAGGGGGGGGGGGGGAGACCCAGCGGGGGCCGTGTTTAACACGACACTGGTCCTCATGGCCGGGGCCGCCCTCCTCTTAGGGATGGAAGTGTTAGCTTAGTGCTAGCTCCGACTAGACCCGTGCGGTTTTGCACGGAACGACCTGGAAGTTGAGGCAGGAAGAACTAGGAGACACGCGAGAGCCCTTTACTATTCAACGTCATTGATTGATATCGATTGATACTTGGCGAAGACAATGAGGTCGACATGGGTGGATGATGTAATGGGGAGGTAGTCCCTGCCAGACGGCACTGTGTTCAATCCCCCACACGCTGCCTGTAGTTATCCTGGAGCAGGATGAGTTGTGTCTGTGTCTTAATGAGTTGTATCTGGATTCAGTGGAACGCGCTCCGGGGGAAAGCATTTGCTAAATACTGGCTCCTTTATAACCAAACACGGCTTCCTCATGAACGTATCGTCTGGGAACATGAGCTGGCCCCGACTTATATCACACATAAGGAATTGTTAAACAACAGCCAATATAAAAAGAACATATGCTTATCATAATAGTACAAAGCAAAACTACATAGATGGATGGATAGATAGATAGATAGATAGATAGATAGACATATAGACAGATAGATAGATATAGATAAAGATAGATTTATAGCTGTAGATATAGCTGGATAAATAGATAAAGATGGATAGATATATAGATATAGATAGAATATAGATATAGATGGATATATAGATATCTATATAAATATAGATAGTTATATAGATATCAATATAAATAGATAGATGTGTAGATATAGACCGATATATGGATGTATAGATTGAGATATAAAAAGGTAGACACATCTTCGACAAACCAGGCCGGTCTCCATCAGGCGGTCCTAAACGTATCCCTCACAGCGTACAGCACCAGGGCTGCTGGCTCTGCCGCCTCACCCAGACAGATGGCCCGAGCCAGCCCCCGGGGGCGGCGGAGGAGAGAGGAGCATACTGTAAGTGTCAGCCCGGTCCCTGGAACCCCACCGCTCTCAGCCGCTCTGATCCCCAACGCCAAACACCTGTTCCTCTCTCCCCGGCCGTACCCTTCAGAGGAGCGCAGACAGAGAGGAGACGAGCCCAGACTTACTGAAAGGAAGCAACAGGGAGGTCATGTCAAGTTTATTCTCGGCGCTCCTTTATCACGGGGAGAGTCTCCGATGTGAGGACGCACGCTAATCCTGAACCCTCCAGGAAGAACTCGAGAACACAGCGAGGGGGGGAAGTAAACCTTGATAATGAACGTATCCCTCGGATCCCTCCCTAGAAGCCGCGTGGTTCAGTTATCTGTCGTGACTCGAGCTAAATCAATGAAACAAAAGCACAGGCAAAGAATAGTACGACTTTTAGGCGGTGCCAAAATGATGAAATAAAGTGATAGTGTCGTGTATACATTTATTTAAATCTCTTTATGGAGCTGTTGGGGCGGGCTGAGTCTAGTGTTAGTTGAGTTCCACGCCGACTGCTGAAGCTGCTCTTGAACCCTTGACCGGAGCCCGGCGGAATGATCTCAGCCGCGGGGGGGCTTCCTGTCTTGGACCAAGACAGGAAGTAAATATATAAATATCCACCAAGACTCTCGGTGGATATTTGAAGCGATGGAGACGAGACGCTGGGGGCAGAAGGGCTCCGTTCTCCCCGGCCTCACCGCAAAGGCCTCTTAGGCCCCTGTGTGAATGAAAGCCTCTCACCCTCTCACCCTCTCGACCCTCTCGACCCTCTCACCCCCCTCACCCCCCTCACCCCCCTCACCCTGTCACCGCGCAGAAGGTGATCCCAGCCGAGACCTGTGAGGACAGCGGGCTTCGGAGACACATTCTCGGTGACGGATATAGTGAGGTCACAGGGTAGCAGAGGGCCATCTGCCCACTCACGCTGGAGTGCCATGCGACGCCCCCTGGTGGGCTGGGGGTAGAGGGGGGATGGGGGGGGGTAGAGGGGGCGACGGGCAGACAGCTCCCCGTCAAGCCGGCCGTCTCCCACAGTGGATGACAGATGCCGCTTTATTTTTCCTTTTCGATTTTTTTCTCGTCTTCTGGTGATTGTGGATCTACGACCCTGTCGCTTTGACACAACAAGTGGTGTGGGGAGATGGGCGTCGGACGACGGCGGCGGCGCCACTGGTTGATGACCAGCTCTGAGGTGGGAACGGGCGAGGAGCGGGAGGCAATCAACCTTTCCTATAGTGCGGTGGTGTGTGTACATCTGGAGATGACAGGGCGGGGACGGCGAGACACACAGGTGTGATGTGTGGACACCATCGAAAGTACCCCTTTTGGGACAACAGGGATTCCTGTAAGGCCTGGAAGCATACTTAAAGACACCCAGCCTTGACTGATAATATATATGATATAGATTTTAGAGATCACCACACGTCAGCTGTTTTTTCTGCACAAATGACTGCTTTTAAGTATATTCATTAAAAAACCAATGCAAATACAATGAATATACACTCCCTGGATCAGCAGTTTAAAATCCCCCCCAAGAAAGAAAGTGGCTAATTTAGAAGATTACCGTGGAAGACTTTTTACACGATTAATCAAAGACTTGGTGCTCAGATGTGCTACGTGTACACACATCTACTGTGTAGGGAGCAGAACGTGTTTCCTTTGACAGCATGGACAGCGTCATGACTAAACCACCCGGCTGACAATTAAAAAGCATCAGTATTCATTGCTCTTCACCTCATACTGTCCGTACATTGTAGTGTCTGTATGCAGAGTTAACATCCTGACACCTCAAACTGCTTCATTAGAACCGTGACCCCATGCTCTCAGAAGGCTCTGGTTATTCAACGCTGAGACAAGGCGGGGGCTCGTGGTGACCCCTCCACACCCAGGGGAAACGTCCCTTTGCTCTCCCCTGCCTGTGGGGTGGGTGGGGGGGCTGGGCCAGTCAACATCCGCCTCCCTCCCTGCACACGATGGGCTCCAGACAGCTGCAGCCTTATCCCTGCCTCACATCTCAGTGTGACACGCACATGCGCACGCACACACGTATACACGCACACACACACACACTCTCTCTCTCTCTCTCTCTCTCTCTCTCTCTCTCTCTCTCTCTCTCTCTCTCTCTCTCTCTCTCTCTCTCTCTCTCTCTCTCTCTCTCTCTCTCTCTCTCTCTCTCTCTCTCTCTCTCTCTCTCTCTCCCACAGTAATAGTTGTGGTCTTCCACCAGCAAGCCTTAAACCCTTAGTTTGAGATATTTATTCATAGTCCATTATCATTACAGCCTTGGGTTGTGTTGATGAGAGTGTCCTTTATCTGCCCTGTCACAGCCCTCTGTCTTCAAGGTGAACCATTTGGATGCGAGGGGAGATTCCTATCAGCCCTGTAGTCTAGAGCTTAAACACACAATAAAACTCTTTGCTCTTCCCTTCAGTATTGCCGTTCGAGAATGTCCTAAAAACCGAGTTCTTCAAAGTAAGTTCTCGGAGCGACCGAAGTTGCCATTTATCACGCACATCGGGACGGAAGCTGAATAATAATGTGTTTGTTTGTGTGTGTGTGTGTGTGTTTGTCTGCCTCTTTGTGTATGTTTGTGCTTCCTCTGGTGGCCTCTTTCTTTTTCGCGATTCCTCCCCTTCTTAAGGACGAGTCGGTCATTTTGATGAGGGCCCTGTCCTCTCCATCATTGTACTCCTTACAAACGCCATGTCGCGGCGTGCAGCCGCGGCCGTGCACCCCGACCCCGCCACGGTGGCGTGTTTTTAATCTCCCCAATAAGTATGCTAAGTGCTCCTCTGTCAGACTCATACTGCTGCGCTTAGGAGAAACGTGTTGCACTGCGCTGTGATCCAGCCGCATTGTGCACATCACACACGTCCTCCCTATCGCCCCCGGCAACATGACTTATTTCCTTGAGTGACTCCTCCACCCGCACCACCCACACCACCACCACCCCCCCCCCCCCCCCCCCCCCCCCTCCCCCGCGCTCGAACATCGTCGTACTCCTGCTAACATGCTTAGCGTCGCCTGACAGAAATAGCATCTGACTCCCGCTCGCTGCCAAACTTCCCCCTAAGACTTCTCCTCTTTTTCTCTCTCTTTGGAAGCGAGACGCACACCTGACTTCAAGGTCACCCCGGCGCCACTCAGTGTGAGAGTGTGTCGCCTGGATGGCGAGATCCGGCTGCTGAAGACCTTAATCTATCGGTTAAACGACGGATTTGGATGCAGTTGTTTGTGTCCAAAGCGGCTAGGCTATTCTGTGCTAGGCTAGGCTAGGCTACGCTAGGCTAGGCTCCATAGCGGGCAGGCTACGGTGCATGGCGCTGTATGCCAGGCCGCTATGGAGCCTAGGCTAGGCTAGGCTAGGCTAGGCTAGGCTAGGCTCCATAGCGGCCAGGCTATGTTGCATGGCGCTGTGTGCCAAGTCATCCAGTAATTGTTTTTATGTATTTCAGTAATGGCTGGTTCTTTTTGGGCTACTGTGTTTGTATAGATTGTCTCATTGTACAGACAACCTTGGCGCGTGTTCAACCACAACAGTGCTCTTGGAGACCACCACCAGTACTTGTCTTGGGAAACTCGATATAGTTTTTCTCCACTATGAAAACTAATTCATAAATCAATAAACACCACAGTGATATATGAATGATGATTTTTTTTTCGGGGGTCCTATTTTATAATATACATATTTTCTCCCCCACATCCATCATTGACAGAAAATGGGCCTGGCAAATATTCAATTAAGACCCCAGGGCTCCATTTCTCATTCATTACACCGGGGTTAATTTGCAACTGGAGATTTGTCTGTTGTCACTTTCAGGCTACACTATGATGGCTTAGAAATTATTCACCCCCCCTCCCCCCATCTCCTATCTCCCATCTTCCCTGCAGTCAAGAGTAGAGGCCTTCGTCTCTTCCTATGAAGTTAATGCGATCTCCCAGCTCTGGCCGTTCCTTATACCTTACTCTTTATGCACTTTTTACTTGTCCGAGCTAGCTAACTTTGGCGGTGTAATCCGTTTATTACTTGTTGTTAATATGAACACTTGTAGTAGCAGTAGTAGTTAGTAGTTGTAGAAGTAGTAGTTTAAGTAGTAGTAGTAATGGTAGTAGTTAGCAGTAGTGATAGTAGTAGTTGTAGTAGTCAGTAGTAGTGATAGTAGTAGTAGTAAGAGCTGTTTTTACTTATAGACCACAAGAGGGACTAATCCTTTGAGCCAATGATCCGTAACCAATGGCATGCCACTTCCAACCCTTCCGACTGCCTAATTGTCAATCTAGCGCATCCTCCGTTGCAGCTCGTGTGTGCGTCTGCGAGCGGCTAATGGATCTCCACAGCAGGGGGGCGGTAGCCCGGGCTGAATGGAAATAATTGAGCATGGCACTGATTGATGAGTGGGGCGGGAACAGCAGGTGAAACATTGACTGATAAATGGAAGTTGGACACTGGCCTACAGTTTTGTCTCACCGCGGGACGCACAACATGTAGCTTAAGGCCTCGGGTTGTAGCCGATGCTATCGACCGGCGCGCTAGGCCTCGCTAATCCTTAGCCGCACCACAGCTAGCGCTGTCCGAATCCCAGTTCTCTGAGTGCGGCCTGTATCAGGGCTTACTGGTTAGACCACTCTAACCCCGACGATCGAGGTCCATGCGTAGTCGATACCGTTAACTTCCATTGATTATTTCCTCTTGAAGTAGTTCAGCTTGGCTGCTTGTATCTAGAACCGGATCACACCGATACGGATTCAAAATGCCCTCACTCGGACGCTCTGGACTGTGCTCACATCACAGACAAAGTTCCTGGATTTGACTCTAGACGCCACTCATAGGCAGTGACACTTTTCCCCATTACTTGCTCAGTTTTGCTGCCTGCAACTTTTGGTGTGAATGTCATCGGCCACGCCACACAACTCCACGAGCGGCAGTCCGGATCGGACCTCTAAAACACAAAAGAGCCAGTGTCTTGTTTTGACCCTCGTTCGGCCCCTCAGGACTCCTGGCCCGGCGATCCCAGGCCTGTGATTAGTCTTGCTGAGATCCGCATCAATCCCCAGCCCAGCCAGGAGTAAAGGTCACCCCAATTGAGTGGCTGACAGCGGATATGTCACCGGCTCTTCCCGGGCCATCTGGAGACGCTAAGGCGGCCCGCTCGTATGTCATTAGCATGTCGTGACATCATCATCCCCCCCCCTTATCCTGCGGGACATCCATTGCCGCGGCCGCGTGCTATCGGGTCTGCAGTTGACAAATTAGCCGGCCTTTACGCCGCCGCCGCCGCTTCATTATCCAATGGGGTGTCCGGCGTTCAGCGGACCGCCACAGGCTGGGGGGCTGTCAATACGTCTCACTTACTGGAGCACGCTGTGGGCGGCGGCCGGGGCTCGGTTGTTAACAATCAAGGGTTTGGTCACCGGGGCTGGGCCGGGGCTGATTCAGCGGCGGCACGCTGGGAGACTCTGCGCTGATAGCCGTGAGGAATGGTGTTATTACTCAAAGTCTCCGCCTCCGCCAACATCATTTCTCAACAGACCCATTAATAGAGAAAGGAG
>NC_082391.1:22169319-22191819 GCF_031168955.1 Gadus macrocephalus | reverse complement strand
TAATCCCTCAGGTGCCGTGGAGGAGGATTATGAATCAGCCCCCCTTCATTCTTTAGTACCCCCCCACCTTCCAGACTCAACACCCAGCCCCCAGTCGGCTGATGGTTTAAGCCTTGTCTACATATAAAAAGGGGGAAAAAGGCTGTGTGGGTAGCAGAGGTCGATCTCTGCAGATGTATGGACGTTGATTGGAGGCGGGAGCAGCCTTGGTCTTCCTCTGTGTAGCAGAGAGCTTTGTCCTCATAGGCGATTATCTTACCCCCTGAATCATCTGCTTTCATTGGATATTTATCTGAAGCTCGATTACAGAGAGGCCAACACCTTTCTCATTGTTGGAGGGAAAAAAAACGAATCCAACGCTGAGTTAAATTGATGGCGGATTGATTTTGGCATGATATGTCGGTTTAGTTTTATTCTCTCCTTTTGTGTCGGGTTTAGAACTCGTGCCTATTTCCTTTCAGTTCCTTCTTTACTCTCTCCTCTCTCAAATCTCTACTGATGACTCTAATGGAAAATGGATCATTTCACAACGCTACGAGTGGCGTTAATGGAAAATGTTTATTGCTTAAAGTGTGAGTGAACCCCCTCTTTCAAGTTTCAAATTGGAACCCTGAGGTTTTGAAAAATGTGTTTTGGGCTGACGGTTCTAGTGCGGAGGGGGCAACTTTGTGATACTTTTTGAGTACCCTCATTGTGTATGAGCGTTATAATGAGTGATCTTGTATGTTGATACTTCACACACCTTGGTTGTTGTAGTGTCTGAGAAGCTTTACTTCTCGGACACTCGGAAATTCTCGGAAATTACTACAATATTTATTTGGCATAACTTTTTATTTTTCCTGATATCATATAATTCAGTACATAATCGACAATTCTTCCCACTCAGTAATGGTATCATGTTTGTTTACTGAGCAGTGCAATCCTGTGAAGGTAATTTTTACAGCAGTGTCTTTATGAAAGCTAAGGATTAGACGATAGGCCAAGAACAAGCTAGGAGACGTCGCAGTAACCATGGTAACCAACGTTCACTGCTTGCTAAAGCGACATCAATATATTACTATTTTCTGTAGACTTCCAAACCGAATGTATAAACGGACAAAAGATCATTCATGCCATTCGTGTTGAAAGTATAATTATAGACCTACTATATTATAATACAATAATCTAGGCACACATTCAATAAGTCACCTTCAATAACAATGAATACAATGACCCCAATACAAGCTTTATTTCACTGATCCAAACTGCCAACTTATTACACAGAGAAAACCACCTGTTCTTGCATCTCTCCCTCTATCTCTATCTTCATCTCTATCTCAATCTATATTTCTATCTCTTTTTCATCTCTCTCTATCTCTCTCTCTTTCCTGTCACTATCTCCCTCACCAGGGTCTCGGACCTCTCTCCCCCTCTCTCTCTGACGTCTCTATCATTCTTCTATCTTTGTCTGTTACCCCTCTATGTATTCGCTTAAAAATGCATGACTGTTTTTTTTTTGTTATGGATGTGATCGTAGAAATGGCTCAAAAAAGAAGACCTTTGTCTGATGAGTTTAGTTCTCTCTCTCAGAGTCTCCCCCCTCACTCTCTCTATCTCACTCTTATCTAGCCATCTCTCTTTCTCATTCCTATCCCTCCCTCCCTCCCTCATGACTCTTTCTCCCTGTGTGTGTGTGTGTGTGGCTGTGTGTGTCTGTGTGTTGGGGGGGTGTGTATGTGTGTGTGGGGGTGTGTGTGTGTGTGTGTGTGTGGTGTCTAAGCTGGGTATAGGAGGCAGTTTGTTGGAGATAACAGGGTTTGGGGGTAGGGGGTTGTCTGGCATAATGAGTAAGCAGGGGTGCAGACGGTAATCCCGTCCAGAGAACCCCCCTTCTGTGTGTGTTCTGTTCATCGGTGGGGGCAGATGCCTGGCTGTGAGTAGACGCGTGTGTTCTTATAGCTCGTAGAGACAATGGCCGAACAAAGTTTGAGAAGACCCCGACATGGATCAGCGCTCTCTCTCTCTCTCTCTGTCTCCCGCTCCTTCCCGTCCAAGGCTGGAGTCTCCTCCATGTCTCGGGACCTTTACTGCTTCGATCCGAGTGTGACAAGTTTATTTAGTTACGTAGTTCGACATTGCTCCGTAAAACGTTTCCAAATCTCCAGCCTCATGTTTCAGGATTAAAACCACCGACGACTGAATCAGTCTTCATCTCGCCGACGTCTTTTGGATTTTACATGCCTGAAAAAACAGTTTGTAGAATAATACTGACGTTTTGATATCGTCATATCAGCGACCCCTCACCGTTGTGATCCACACTTTTTCCTTTGAACTGTGGGTCGGTACGCAGACACTGAGGTGGCGGTCCATGAACGATTGGGAGTTCATTTCCCTCTCACTCTCTGGGAGAGTTCTAGGAGAGGCGATACTGCCCGTCGTCTGTGTTACTCTGTTACATATCTCCATTCCGAGCGTTTGACTTTGAAGCGAGAGGTCGGCGCAAAAAATCGATTGGCAGGCTAACACATGCACACTGAACTGCCCTCGGGTTAATTAGTCTGTTAAATACTCATTTCGTAATTGAATAATCAAGAGAGGAAAAATATTGTGGCGTTTTCTCGATCCAGCCGTTTGTTCAATATGCAGCACGCTCTGATCAAACATTCTGGATGTGTTTTAGAAAGTAACTGTCAAAGTGAAGTACAAAGTAAAGTAGGGAAGGAACACATTTAGAAACGCGTTGCCATGAGCCAACTCAGCTTGAACTGTAAGACAAAGAAAACATGCAATTGGTTTTCAAGCAGTCAATTAATCTGCCACAGATACAGCCCTACATGAAACCATTAAGGGAGTTGCACATAGCTTTAATTTCCTTTCTAATGTAATAGAAAATGTAATTAATAAACTGTGTGTGTGTGTGTGTGTGTGTGTGTGTGTGTGTGTGTGTGGGTGAAACGGAGGATGATCAAACAAGCTTTGGGCCCATTAAAGACCCTGAACTATTGCAGGTTATTAAAAAAAAAAAAAGGAATGTTTATGACCTCCATGGAGAGGGATACAGATCAATGGAGAAAGCAAAATGAGTTTGTTTAATTAGTTGAAATTAAGAGCTTTCTTCCACGAGATGAGTGAGGGGTAACATTGGCTGAGGGGGGGGGGGGGGGGGGGGCGTTGTCGTGACACTCAGAAAGAAGTTGCTTACAACCGTTTTTTGTGTTTTCCCTCGAGGGTCTCACAAGGACCTCAAAGCAACACTACTTATAAACCATAATGAAAAATAAATTAAAGACGAACCAAAAAATAACTAATCCTGTGGTGGTTCCTTGAAACACTACAGTGTATTACGGGGCAGAGCCCACCCTACCTTTAACGTTGTTTTGACTCCCATGATTCAGCGTTTCTTTGTTCGGCTCGTTGGTGTGCCCGTGCGCCGTCGTTAAGATTAAATAGTTCTGGCCGACAAACCAGACCTGCTGTGTAATTATCACTCCTAGGTTCTTGTCGTCAACATTATCTAAAAAAAAAGTACTTTTCAGGCGTCCTCGTGAACGCCAGCCCAACCCGTGTCCATTCAAACACAATCACACCGCACACCTAAACGTGGAGAGTCATGATCTGTTGGTTCTGGTATGCTGAGGTCCTGAGTCCTCCTCCCGGATCAAGCAGTCAGAAGCGAGTTCCCCCCTAATTATTCCCCCCTGCTGCTTCGTTCACAGTCTCCGCTCGTGACAGAGTTGGTGTTCTGGAGTCTGGTTTGGCAGCGCAGAAGCTCGAATTAAGATTCAGCGATAACGGGGAACAATGCAATTAATCACAGGGAAACGAATCACGGGAGTATTCTATAGTGTGAATCTCAATGCAGGCGGTGGGTAGGCGTGGCCCTCATGCAGGGGAACACGTCTGCTCTCTGCTTACGTCCCACTTACTCGCCTAATGCAACGCTTATGGGTCTGGACTCATGGGCCAGTTGTTACTGGGAACAACAGAGGCGCAACCAAGCTCATGTGAAGAGATGCATTAATTCCATTTTTATAGCACTTTTCAAGGCGCGCAACACACTTTAGATACGCCGTGTGTGTGTGTGTGTGTGTTTGTGTGTTTGTGTGTGTGTGTGTGCGTGTGCGTGCGCGCGTGTGTGCGTGTGTGCGGGTGTGCGGGGTGTTTCGACACCTCATCCACTGTAGCACCAACCTGGGTGTTGCTCCCAGCCAGCATGTGCTAGAATGCATCAAGTTGTTAGATGGCGTGTGTGTCTAGTGTAATGTGGAGCTGGAGCCAAGAAGAGAGAAGTTTAAAAGGAAGGGGGAAAAACTGCCTCATTCACTGCAAACTCTGTTGTTAGCAGAAGTGAGTGGCTCTTTGTGAAGGGGTTTTCAGGTGCTGACGATTCAGAAACAAATGCGATACCTTGCTTGTGTGCTGAAAGTGTTCTGAAAATGGTCCTTTTTAAAGCATCGACACATTGAAGTCTTTTGTCCTATTTCAGTCATCAGTGGGAGCCGTTACTTAAGTGGAGACACATTTGAATCGATCATTCATGTCTTTATTAAATACAGGAACTGCGGATATGCAAACTATTATACTTTGAACATGATGTCGCTGAGGTGAGCCGCTTTCAGGGATCTGTGTGGGCAGATATCAACTATAATATAGAACTGCTCATAATCCGCTCATGATGTCTCTGGGCAATCGACTGGTGATTTATTCCGAACAGATATTTTATTTTTGGCCGGCATACCGATTGCCTTGTCAACATTCAACATTTTTATCTATTTCTTTATATATATTATACATATTTATATGGCCTTTGTGGACAGGACTAGACTGTCAGCAGGGAGTTGGGAGGAGTAAGGGACTGACCACATGCATGATTCAAACCATGCTGATATGTTCATCATCTTTTCGGCCAGGATTTCATTTTTTCTGCAATTTCTACGCCACGCTTTGCTCTGAAACTGGAGCAGGAATGAAGGTCACCTTGAGTCACTCAGACGAGAGGTAATCTTCTCCTTTTGCGACCACATTACCGTATGAATTCATTCAAAGGGGGTGATTGACCTTCGGATATTGTAAGCTTTTCAATTGTGCATTGTCTGTAATATTCTGGAAAGGGGTCCCTGGCCGATACACAACACGGTTTATCTCCTTTAGCTTGGACTGGGGTTGACTCCAGCTCCTTCACCAGCCCAGAGCAACGATCCCCGAGCGTCGAAGCCCAGAGCAAACAAGCCCTGAGCGGCGATCCCTCTGCGCACGTCTCAATCAGCCCCTGTCTGGTAGCCACCCAAAGACATTATCTGCACTGCCCTGTGTCCTTATGTCCAGGCTCAACCCGTTCCCGTTACATCGCTTAAAGAAAAAGACTTCAGCAAGAGAGAGAGAGAGAGAGAGGGAGAGAGGGAGAGGGGGAGAGGGGGAGAGGGAGAGAGGGAGAGAGGGAGATATATATATATGTATAGAGAGAGAGAGAGAGAGAGAGAGAGAGATTCATTGTAAAAAGTGTTTTACGGTTAATAAATGAAAAAGTAATCAGAACAACACAATCCGAGGTAGAGTAAGATGAGATGGGCGCAAATAAATAGCATCTGCAACTAAATCAATATATCGCATGCATTTTTCAATCAACAAATTCATACAGTTAGCCGCCCACTAACTGCCTGTTTAAATGTCGGCCTCCAACCCCCCCTCCCCAAAGTGGCAGGTCTCCGCAGGGCTGCAGTACGGTACAACAACACAAATAACGACTTTGAAGAAACTGTGTTTTTCTAAAGAACGGTGGCCTTCTCCCTGTACTGTCTGGACCAAAAACAAGTAAAAACAAAGACAAATACAGAAAGAAACCAGGGTTCAAAGAAGGAGGAGAGAAACTACCAGAACAATGATCTCCCCCCCCTGGGGAGCGCTGAAATCCGCCTCAACATACGCACAGATCGCACCAGGAATGAATCTTCTTTACGACCTCGGTTAGTCAATATGGTAAACATGGCCGGCAAAGTGCAGCGCCGGTCGCTGTAATGAACTACCGAAGGCGAGCCGCTGTTTTCTCAGTGGTGATGCCACCGTCGGGTCATTTGTAATGGCTGTCATTGGTCAAAAACCCCTGCGGTTCGTAACAAAGCGATGACCTATGGGCTGCTTTTATCCTGCGGTTATTCCAGCTGGTGCCCCCCCCTCTACCCCCCCGTGGAGAGCATACTGGGAGGGCAGACGCAGCGAGGCTGATGTTAAGGATGTGATGTGTTTTATTTCCGTTGTTTCACTGCCGAGGCTCCACCTCATTAGAATGCGTTACTCAGACAACATGGACCACCGATACCGCGTTGCTCTCTAATGCTGCAGGTTTTTTTTGCGGGGGGGGGTGGGGGGGGTTGGCTTGATACTGCTCCTCGTGCGCATATAAAGAAGAAAAGGTCTCCGTCAATCTGGTCGTCGCCGGGCTCGCCGGAAAAGACCCCAAAATACTGGTGCCCTTATGTCACGATGAACCTCGCAATAAAAGTTTACGATGTAACTGTTAAGTAAAAGAAATAATAATATTAATAATTGGCTGCCCTCTCTTCATATGAAGCCCTATCAGAACGATGCAGTCAACACATTTCTCCCATTGACGCCGGCGGGGCAGGGAAGAGCAGGGAGCTGGACTCGTAGCCTTAACTCAGCGATGGAAGCTAATGGATAGGAAGGTGGAGACGTAATGAAATGCGGTTTTAGGACCCTGGGGGTCGGGGGGGGGGGACCCCGGTTAATAAAGGGCCATCAGCGCATTCCCCTGGTGGCCTGAGCGCTCTCCGGGCTGGAGGTGGTCGGCCACGGGGGCTTCAGAGCCGCTCCCTGGGTCTCTGGGGGGGGCTGGATCCCCTCCACTGAGCTCTAGTGTCACGGCCCCCCCCTGTAGGGCCACAGCCTGGCTAACGCCTCCGGGACACGCACACACACGCACACACGCACACACACACACACACACACACACACACACACACACACACACACACACACACACACACACACACACACACACACACACACACACACGCCGAGCACAGAAAGCCCCCTAGACACACACACACACACACACACACACACACACACACACACACACACACACACACACACACACACACACACACATACAAACAACCCCTAGATGCACACACACACACACACACACAAAGACATCCCCCTAGACGATGTGGGGGTGTGGTTGTGTGTGTGTGTTCATGTGGTCGAGGATGTGTGTGTGTGTGTTTGTGTGTGTCGGTGTGGTTGTGTGTGTGTGTGTGTGTTCATGTGGTCGAGGGTGTGTGTGTTTGTTTGGTTTTGGGTGTGTCCGTGTGGGTGTGTGTATGTTTGTGTGGTTGTAGGTGTATTTGTGTGAGTGTGATTGTACGTGTGAGTGGCTGTGTTATTGTTATTGAGTGATTCTGTTTTTTCTAAGGTGTGTGTATGCGTCTGTATCCCCTTGTGTGTGCGAAATCCCCTTGTGTGTGAGAAACACAGGTAGAAGGAGATGGGCGGGGCCACACAACTCTCAGACGTACACTCGCACATCTCCCCAAACAGGGGGAGAGCCTATCTGCTAGACCTCCATTACGGGCCAGATGAAAGGGATAGGGAGAGCGGGCGCGGGCGCGGGTGCGCGCCGCCTAATGAAATCGGTAGTCGCCCGAGATGACGATGTCCTTCAGTGGTGGCCTACTTTGAAAGTGAAATGCTAACTATTGGAAAAAAGAGTAGAATGCCAATATCACACTTAATATGCGTGCATATCTGGCTGGTGCAAGCCGGTGGAGGTGTGCCTGAGAGGAATATGAAATGGCGGGCCAGGTGCTCCTTCTCCCCAGAGACACTTTGGAGTGTGTGTGTGTGTTTGCGTGCGTGCATACGTGTGTGTGATAATGTGTGTTTGATAATGAATGTGTGAGTGAGAGATAATGTGTTTGCGTGTGTGTGTGTGTGTGTGTGTGCGCATCTGTGTGACTCTGTGTGTGTGTGTTTGTGAGAGTGAGATATAATGTGTGCGTGTGCTTGTGTTTGTGTGCACACATGTGTGTGTGTGTGTGTGAGTGTTTTTATAGGGAGGGAGGCTGATTGTGGGGGGTGTAAGAAGTCATAAGCTTCAACAACATCCCCGCCAGCAGGACACCTGAAATAGGATGCTATGAAATTACCGTGGCGCTCATGAGGCAGTGACGGTTCAGGCATTCACTCCATCTCCGTTTCTGATTGCCTATACCGCTTTCACACATTTAAGGTGTGTACCACGGGAGTGCATGCATTTTTTATTATGTGTATTTTGTAGTAATGGAAGATAGAATACATCTTCAAAACGATTCCCTTGGACAAACATGAGAGGCTCATCTTAATAATTGTCCTCTCATACATGTTTCTATTTGGTACACATATGCAGTCCCCCCTCCCCTAGTTAAGATGGAGCGCCAACGTTGCCAAACACTTTGCTGGTACATATGTTTGGAAGGCCTTCTGTGAGCCTATGCCAGGAATGCTTTCCGTTCGGGCCTGATTTGAATGATAATGGAGCATCGCCAACACGCTCTTATTGTTTAGCCATGTTTACCATGACTCTGATTTCACTTTCAAAATAAGAGTTGCGAGGTTGTCCGATGATATTTCCTCATGCTCAGACATGAAAAATACCTAAATCGATAACAATAATTAAGAAAATACTATTATTTAAATTATTTAAACAAGACGAGGGCCTCTTTTTATGGAACACAATTTTTTCCTAAAATTGCTTTAGATTTTTCTTCCTTTTGAGAAAAGGAGCTAGGTGCTCCCTACTGTGTGTTTGTGCGTGTGTGTGTGTGTGCGTGTGTGTGTGTGTGTGTGTGTGTGTGTGTGTGTGTGTGTGTGTGTGTGTGTGTGTGTGTGTGTGTGTGTGTGTGTTGCAATGACCCTGTGTTGCCAGTCTGAGCTGGAGCCAGAGATAAGCTTCCTGGGGGGGGGGGGGGGGGGGGATATAAGCCTAGGGTCCGGCTGCCCATAAATCATCTTCCAGTACATACACACACACACATGCACCACGGTCAACACACGCACATTCATACACACACACACAGAAAATATTTTTATATGTATATGAACAAATATAAGATAAGATATAGTCTACTGTAATCGTTTTTTATATGTCTGACCAATTCAATCTTTTTAAAGTATTATCAGATGGAAACTATGTTTGTGTGTATATATATATATATATATATATATGTACTGTGCAGGGTAAACTATAGGCACCAAAACACACACTTCAACAAGCTCCTCCACTCACAATGCTCACTCTCTCTCTTATACACAAAAACACCCACCCATAGTCACACACACACACACACACACACACACACACACACACACACACACACACACACACACACACACGCACTCATACTCATTTGCCACACACCCCTACACTCATATTGTCACATCCCATATCATTAGGTCGGGCCTGATTGACAGCAAGCCATATCCCCTGAGCACGATCTGTGGCCTTTGTGTCCAGCTGCTCCACATCAGGCGTAGGTCCAGGGACACGTCCACCCTGAGCCCTCTGCCATTACCCCAGCGCCAGACCAATCAGACCACAGCCAAGACACCGACGGACAAACCGGGGGGAAGGGAGCGGACAGTAACTAAAACGATGATAGGTTTTCTTCTGTTCCCAGGAAATTGAAAGAGCAGTATTGTACAGCGAACGTAAAGATGGAATAAAAGATGGAGGTGACCTTGACCCCACGAACACCGACCCCAGCGTGAACACTAAGGCCCTATTACCGTCCTTTAATTTGGTTTGGTGGCTGTTTCTTCCTCTAGAGAGACGTGCTTTCATCCAAAGCCGCGTTTTCTCAGGTGTGGGCCACAGTGCAATGGCAGCTGCTCAATAGAATTGCAGTCATAACAGTTTTAAGCATATAATTGCTTAAGTGATATACTTAGGTGTCCGAGCGGCAGCAACTCTGCCTTTTAAGGCCGTAATGACAGTGTTTGAGCCGGCACATTTTCCACCAGAGTGGAGTGCTGAAAGCCTCAATTGAAATCATTTATTCTGGGGAAAGCAAATAACTTGCAAAGATCCTTCTGTCACCTCTTATATTCGCCGGTGTCTTCATACGTGTTTCTTAGAAGGACCATGCAGATCCGTGTACGATGTGTCAGTCTTTTTAGTGTGATGTCAACGTTTTATTTACACCGTTTATTACCATTAGGTACAGTGTACACATAATAACACCACATCGAAGACGACAAAACAGGAGCCTGCAGGCTCACGGAGAACAGATGGGGCCGATTGAGAAGTTTTGCCACCGTGCATGATAATACAGTGGGGTTGGGAATTGGCCACTTATCTTTGACATGCGTGCACTTATGGCAGATCGGCTGCCGAGACATCCACCTGCCAGTTGACATTTGGGTGAAGATGAAGTGTCTGGTGTCTACTCAACCCCATCTTCGGCTAATAGCACAAAGAGATGATTGTCACAAGGGAAACATGGCCGCACACACGGTGTCTATATGGTGCGTGTGTTTGTGTGGAGATCTGTGAGTGGATGTGGGATTTGATGTATGACGGGTGTGTTTTAAGGTGTGCGAAAAGAGAGAGAATGTATACAGAGGGCTAAAGAGGCGAGGGATTTGGAGGGAGATGAGACATTACACCGAGAGGTTACCGAGATGAAGAGTGATAGATTGAAACTGCAATGTTTTGAAATGGTGTCAGTTCCACACGGCCAGTAAGTAAATCACAGAGAAAATACATACCAGAATACCAGAGAGAGAGAGAGAGAGAGAGCTAGAGAGGGAGAGAAAATACATACCAGAGAGAGAGAGAGAGAGAGAGAGAGAGAGAGAGAGAGAGAGAGAGAGAGAGAGAGAGAGAGAGATATACAAACCAGTGGGGGAGAGAGAGCTAGAGAGAGAGAGAGAGAGCTAGAGAGAGAGAGAGAGCTAGGGAGAGAGAGAGAGCTAGAGAGAGAGAGAGCTAGGGAGAGAGAGAATACATACCAGAGAGAGAGAGAGAGAGAGAGAGAGAGAATACATACCAGAGAGAGAGAGAGAGAGAGAGAGAGAGAGCTAGAGAGAGAGAGAGAGAGAGAGAGCTAGAGAGAGAGAGAGAGAGAGAGCTAGGGAGAGAGAGAATACATACCAGAGAGAGAGCGAGAGCTAGAAACAGAGAGTGAGTGAGAGAGCACGAGAGAGAGAGAACGAACAGGCCCGAGAAAGGGAGCGAGCAGCAACCATCCCAGTGATGAGCGTGGTGCCTGTGAACGAGTCGGTCCTCCTTCATCTCGCCGTATACCTCCTGAAGGGCCCGGGGCCGCGGCCGGGCCCGGGCCCGCCCAGGGAAGTGCGCTCCTTTTGATCAGCGCCCCACAACAAGTGGTGTGTAGCGCGCGCCGCGCGGCTGCACTAGCCTGATTAGGGCCGCCGCCCCGCGGGCGAAGAGCATATGTAGCTCGCATGCTAACTCTCGGGGGAGGGATCGCGGGGGCCACGGGTCGTGACTGGCATCCTGGAGAGCGCGGCGAACATGCGACACCGTGTGCGGTCCTGATCTCCGGGCCGCCGCGGCAGCAGAGAGATTATCAAACACCTGGGCGTTCACCGCCGAACCGCACGCCGTAGCACGCACGGGCTACAGGCTATCCAACCACCGGCATAGCCGCTTCATTATAAACACAGATCAATGGTTATATATATATATATATATACTGTATAGATACTGTATATATATATATACATGGGTGGAAGGAGGGATGAACAGGCCACAGGCATGAGCTAGACGGACAAACTGAGAGGTAGGCGTTGGATAGATAGATAGATGTGTTGTGATACGTTATATCGTTAGCCTCGTAGCATAATTGCCTGAGCCATATTTTGGCTAAACTGTGATATCAAACCTACCTCTAATCTCCTAGCGCTGCTGAATCGCTGCGCCTCATTGGCTATATCCTGACCCAATCAGAGTGCTCATAATCACAATCTGCCTCAGCCCTCTATTGGGCTCAGGTGATTGAGCCAAAATACAAGATGAACCTTAAAATATGACGTAGACAATTATGCTACGAGGCTAACGGCAGCCGCAGATTATGGTGACAAGGCTGGGCCGCGAAGGAGGCGGGGCCACAATAAAACACAGCCACCGAGCGACAGACGCCCCGCCCCCCATACGACGCTCGCACACACAAACAAAACGCCCCGTTATTCCCCCGGCATCAGAGGTCAACGATCCAATCAGGGTTCTGCCAGTGGAGTCATTACCCCCCCCCCCCCCCCCCCCGCACAGGGTCACGGACCCCGCAGTCCCCCTCGGTAGGGAGACGCCGCCGCCGCCGTGAGCCGCGTCGCTAAGCTCCAACGAGTACGGCTGCAATCAAGACGGAGCGCGGGAAGTGGCATCACGCGCGGCCGATCAGAGATAATGAGTGGTTACATGTGAGGGTGTCACGCCGTCAGCGTTCCCCCCTCCCCCCCCCCACTGTGCGTTTGATTCTCATTGTTCGTCCCCGGGTTGTGTGAGCGCTGTATGTTTTTATTTTTCCGTAGTTATTAATTTTGTTTGCCCGGTTGACCTTTATCATCTTCGTCGTTTGCTTCTGTGGTTTTTCCATCTTTGTTCTTTTTTTTTTTTTTTTTTTTCTTATTTCTTTCTTATCATTTCAATGCGTT
Organism: Gadus macrocephalus; assembly: GCF_031168955.1. NCBI lineage: Eukaryota > Metazoa > Chordata > Actinopteri > Gadiformes > Gadidae > Gadus > Gadus macrocephalus. The sequence continues at coordinate 22,179,165 of NC_082391.1, read as the reverse complement.
TTTTATTCGCCTCCGCATCGATGTTTATGGCTTTGTTTACTCGTAACTTCTCTTCGGCCGCAGCCCATTATCAACCGTCGGAGGACAAGGTTTTTCCCAGCGGCTGATTTATGTTTACTAGAGCCTTAAGCAGCCGGGGAAAGAATGTGGGTTCCTGAACTGCGGTCTGCCCAGTAACAGCCCACCTGTCATAGGCCAGAGGGAGGAGAACCAACTACTTCTTTATCTGCCGTTCTCAATCTTTCTGCCGTTTCCTCCTCTCCCCCCCCTCTCTCTCGTTTTCCGTGACTCTCCCTTTCCCTCTTATCGCTCTCCGCTCGCCGCGTTCTCTCTGGGTGATGCGCCCATGCCGTGTGGATCAGTACCGGGCACCGGCTCCCAGTTCCTCTCCCCTCCCAACCTCCTCCGCCGGCCCCCGCCCGGGGCCCCTGACTTGGCGCCACGGCTTACCTCACATGTTTATCTTATTCCTCTCCCGGGCGCCGCTTCTCCTGCCGCGTGTTCCTTCTCCTCCCCGCCCTGGGTCCCGAACCCAGAGCCTCCGTGGTGTCATGGCGCTTTCATCTGCCCGGCGAGGGATAAAAGAGATCTGTGAGAGGGGGGAGAGGGACAGGGAGACGGCGCGAGGCAGAGGGGGAGGACTGTGTTTGTCGTGCGGGCGTGGTGCCAGAGATCCAACGGGTTCAACCGTTTAAATGCGGCCCACGTCTCGCTGGCTCTCCCGACGGGTCGCTCGTCGCCCTGACCTCTCACCTCGCCCCCCTCCCCAGGTGCTGTGCGCTACATCTTTTAATCAGCGCGCGGGTCTGTTTTGACACCTTCGTGTCACCGGAACATCCCTCCGAGCGAGAGCCATCAGGAGGTCCACGTCACGGGGAATCGGTCGGAACCCGAATCACGTCCCAGAGCCTGCTGCCGCTGCCGCACTGTACCGACGCTCTTCGCCTGTCAACAACCGTTGGTTTAAAGCGAGGGCCCAAGCCGTGGATTGTGTGGGGAGCAGCGGGCTGTGTATTTCAGTGGCAGGCGCAGCACCAGCTGTCTTTCAGGGGATTGGAGGGGGCTTACAATTATACTGTACATATCTGTCCGGGCATTGATTCCAGAGGATAAACCTATTGCCACTAACAAGCGTGGAGTCAATCTGCCACGAAGCAAATGAAAAAAAAAAAAACTAATTTCCCCCCAACCTCGCGTGCACATCCTTCACGGAACCTTGACATTTTCCCGCGCGGAGAAGTGGAGTAGTTCTTAAGTCCTTTCACACCTTGGTAGACAAATTGGATCAACCTATCAGTTAACCTTCCTAAGAAGAAGGGATAATACTTTCACATTTCTTAAAAAATAACATGAGTCCTGCCCGTCTCCTACTCTGTGGAGAACCTTTGGCTTTCTCTAAACCTGCAGGAATACATACACCGTGGTCCCCTGACCTTCAGAGGGGGTTGTTGGCTACATTGCCATGGAGAGTAAAGTAAACAGTGCGTTTGAGCACTGCTACAAACACTCTGTAGAAACGTCCTGTCATCTCGGCTGTCATTGCTGTCAACGTATTCCACGAGAATTCCATAAAAAAATCGGACAAGGGGATATGTGCTGTTTAGAAAGCAATTAAGGCATTATAATGATGCAGATTTATGGAGAGAAGGTCTGCTTGTCTTCTCCTCCTATTATATTGTCAATCACTATAAGGTGATTGACATGTTTTACTGTACAGTCACCATGTTCCTTATGCTGAGAATCAATTATAAACGTAGATTAATAAAAGCGGCATTGTTCCTTTTAGTTAAGTTTGGTTCCGGTCGGCTACCGTTCGGCCCAGTAGCGTGACCTGTATTTCTGGCCCATATCTAAACATACTCATGTTCCAGTCTGGACTCATTCCTGTCTAGTGCAGTGTTGGCCAAGGTAATAGACACCGCTGGGACATCACTTATCCTTCCAGCTGTCCAAGGAACAACCTTTGCCTCAAACCCCAGCTCTTCATTCCCCCATAGTGACACGTGCAAAGCTCCAGCATTGTCCACTGAATGCCTAAAGTGGGTGGGAAGGCAGGGCAGTAATGGACGCCAGGGGCGACCGTGTGGACCATCAGCCACTGCCTTTCACCGGCGCTCAAGCGCAATGGGTCACGACAAGCTGCAATGACACAACCACCGAATGGCTTCCTGCAGCATATCTGCTGTCGGGGGCAATCCGTTGACCGGCCTCCGAGAGCCCGTCTCCACCAGCACGGCCCATTTAGAGAGAGGCGGTGGCCTCTCGTTCGCCCTCCCTCTGAGAGGGAACGCACCTACGGGACCCAGATGAAACACACCTTTAGATCAGGGTTAGGTTATTAAGAGCATACTCGCCTGTCACCACAGGTGTTTTTCCACACAGTTTCTGATTCACATGTTATCGTGTATTTTGATTCTTTATCGATGTTTTCATTTGACGTCTTGTTTCGTGACCAGATCCGTCAGTCAGTGAGCAGCGAGTTTTCGTGAAAACAGTTAATCATTATTACACGTTTGAGCAGACCCGATGCTACGAAACATGTCCGACCTCCGTGGGAACCTTGCATGTCGGGACCGTAAGTGGATCTGAACAGCAACAGATCCTTAGCGGGAAAATCCCAGTCATAGCCTGCGATAGCAGATACAGGAACGAGCGATCATAAAACAGACAATCACGGCCTGTGAATGTGTGTCTCATCTGAAGAGGGGGTGTATTCCCATCATCCCCGGGTCATGTGGCTGCTCCAGCTGTGGACCAACAGAGGGCTGCACCTCTTCCTACATGCTGAATCCATTACTAGTCACAGGTCAGAGTGTTGCTCTACAAACACACACACACACACACACACACACACACACGCACACGCACAAACACTCACTCCCCAAGCCTTGTTTGACAAGAACCAGCTGCTTTTTCAGGTGGCTGACCCCTTGAAAGCATCCAGCACAAGAATAAATGTGTCTCAGAGACTCAGAGCTTCTACTCTTAGAGGTATTTTGGGGAGGGATGTTTGGCTTGACACGTATCTGTGGCATTTTACACTCAAACTGACAACCCCAAATACCCTTTGTAATTATCATTAGCAAACGTCTGCACTGACCCCAGGTCTGATTAGACATGATGATAATTGTATGTCTGAGAGGATTTCCTCTTCCCTTGTATTGCATATTATTTATACACTGACCTTGAGGGTTTAGCCCCGAAGACCTTCTGAGGGTCAGAAAACCAGGGTAGAGTTGAAAATAATAATGATGGGGCTTTTATTTATCCAGAAACTTCTGGTTTCTGGGTGAATACTTCAAAACGGAAACAGCAGGGAAAATATACCTGACAGCTCATCCTACACAGACATCTGATACAAAAGATCATTGAAACTAAACACGTGCCATTCCAAAAAATGTAATGCAATGGAAAAATCCTTATACACCCTTGTCTCATAACTATATTCCATACCGTTTATATTTGTTTTAGTTGACAAATGTATTAAATGTGAAGGGGACAAATATATATTCATGGGTCCTTTGTTACGAATATTGGGCGGCATGCCATCTCAAAGCTCAATGTCTGTCTCAGGCTATTACAACCCTTTCTACTTTATGTCTTTATTCTGAACACCAGTAACGTGACTAGCCAGCAAACAGGAAATCAACATGACGGAAACCAACCTCAATCCTGTCCAAACCTCTGATCGGAAACATACTGTGGAAACTCATCCTGAGTCATTTTCATTGACATGTGTTGCTCAGACTCCCGCAACTAATGGATTGTATTTTCCAGCAGATCAATGAGGCTCTGTCTGGCTGGGAGAAATCTAAAAGAGTACAGTGACGTCATGTCCCTGGATGGAGTGGAGGGAATTGGCCGTTATGAGTATGGGAGCGTTTGTTTTTGGAGAGTTGGGATGAAGGAAGGGAGGGACGGGGAGAAAGGTTTATATCTGGACGACAAATTGGCTTTGGGGTTGAGAGACAGACCTGTGTTTAGCCCTGGTCAACGGGAGAGATTCGGCACAGCTGTAACTCTCCGGTCAAATGGTGTTTTCAGACCTCTCAGAGTGCTCAGTCTTGGGACGTCTCACGCATTACTCAAGGGCCGATTGGCCATGACTCTTTTTCATTGTTTTCGTCCCATGCCTCCTATCTGGCCAAAAGTGTTCATCAAACGCTTTGTTGTCTCCACTCTCAGCTTTGTGTGTTTGCCTTATTCATGGTTGTGTGTGTTGACCCGGTTTTCTTTCTTGCATCTCTCATCTGTTCTTTGTGTTGGGTGAAATTGAAAGGTACACAGCACCTTGTTCTGCTGAAGTGCAATGTACTTAAGACCCAAAAACCACACCTCTCAAATGGCATAGCAAAAAACATATTCCACAATACTTTGTCTTGGCTTTTTTTTTTTTTTACCTCAGAATTGAATTTGTGCACTGTGCTCTGAATCATTCGGCTAGGCACAGGAATGACTTTTTAGCAGCAAACCATAAAGTAGTTGTTGAACTTAACCACACAATGCTTCTTCAAATATCATCTTTTGCTTCCTACTTAATCACCAAAATATATCCAATGTTCCTTTGTTCCAGGTGCAACCATATGTCACAAGGAATCATCCGGAACAGGGTTAAAACAGAACATTGTGTTTCATATAAAACATATGTTTTATGTTGAAGTGGCATTTCAGTAAACCAGGCGAGGCTCAGGGAAATAACTCTCCTTCCCTGAGACGCATCTCCCTCAGAGGGCCTGGCAGCCAGAGCAGCTCAGTCCACAGTGTGTCCCTGAGATGGAGGATAGGGCCCATGTTTGTCGACAGATTGCACATTTGAAGGAATACATTTATTCTCGCAAAGCCAGACACTTCATTGTCTGTTCTACTTGCTGTTGCCTCGCCTTTCAAATTATTGACAAAATAAAGAAAGGGAAAATCCCAAGAACAATCTTGTGTTATTTCTATCCAAGGCTCTGGTGTTGTTGGGTCGGCGGGGGCTGGTGGGAATCGTTCGGATGGTGTGTGTCCGGAAGTGAACATGTGGCAGTGTTTAGCTTTGTAATCTCGTAGGCTTTTCTGGCCACCTCCAGGGAGATATCATATGGAAGAGATCCAGCACACTGAGGCCGGGCCAACAAATAGACTGGATGTCCAAGTGCTGGAGAACAGTTGGTTTTCCATAGCGTCCCGGGAGTATACCTCAGTCCAAAGCCCACAGAGAAGGCTTACCAGATACGCCAAGCCCGTCTCAATCAGCCAGATCATGATTTCCCTTCTTTAACAACGATTCCTCAGTTGTTTTTGTAAACTCCATTTGGCCTGACGATGGATATCACTCCCCCTCAGTTAATGGACTGCATTACAGTCATAATCGCCAGGGCCTTCGTTCATCTGGTTATGTTGGCACTGGTTAATCTTTGTGTGCGTGTGTGTGCGTGTGTGTTGTTTAAACATGATTGCGAAAGATCCTTCCTCCCCGAAGTGTCTCTCAGAGGGGTTCCCGCCCATGTGAAATGATAACATTACAGTAAATCAGTGTGAAACACTTAGACTTTTTATATTTTACTGGACCGCTTTGCTGCTATCATATGCTAGGCCTGTGCTTTGTCAAAACGTGCTCCATACTCTGTCCCTCCTTGAGCTCTTTCAAAAGTCTGTGTGATGAAGACTATATATTGTAGCTCTGTATCCAAAAGGAGTAAATTATTATGTTTCCTTTCCCGACCCTAAATACCTTCACTGCTCTTCTTTTTACTTTTTGAAGAGAATCATCCGTAGAAACTTGTCAAAGCAGTCAGCTCTATCGCGTGACCCTGGCTTGCTGTCTTTTTCAAAAGAAACAATAACAGCAACAAAAAGTGCCGCGCGCTTCTGTCATTAACCAGTGATTTATTACCCATGTGTACATCATAACCCCGCACTGACCTGACACGCTGTTATGTTAATGATATGTCTCGATGAGCAACTGATGTACGGTGTTATGGTGCCTGACAGCTCCGAGCGAACCTGTTTACTGCCAGAACCCCCCCCCCTCTCTCCCCAGTGTGATACCAACGGCAACATAAAAAGCTGTGCTTGAGGAATACACTGTTGTCAGAGTATTACTTTTATAGCCACCAGGCAACCGGTAAAACACGTTTCAACCTTGGCGGGCACTTTGATCAACACTCTCGTTTGCCGCTCTGGCGAGTTGGTTCGCATTTTCGCTGGCTGGAAAAAAAATGCATCACGGAAACAGCCGCACACAAACAGATGGATTCAGAAACAAACGAGGGACACTCCGAGAACGTATTAATGTTCATCCGAGGGGAAAGAAAATATTAATAAATAATAATACTAACTCTCGGAGAAGGCCTTTGTCAAGATGGAAACCATTTTTTGATGACTCAATTCTGCACACCACACCGTTCTCGCGGGGTTTTCCAGACCATATGGTTGGAGCGGCCCACCCACAGCCATGGTCCCCACACATCCGGCCCTCCGGCGCCCCCCCCCCTGCGCCTTGAATGGCCCTCAGGGGCCCATCGGCTCTCACAGGACGGCTCAAGGCGTCACTGAATACGGTGAATCCTGTAGCATGGATCAGCCGACTGCCGCATCGACGGCCGGCGAGGAGAGGGGCGAGGACCCCCTTAGCGAGCAGAGGGGTCTGCTTCACATTACTGGACACGCTGTTGTTGTGTTTAATCTGAGACGCCTCTCCCCCCCAGGGGGGGAGGAATGAGGGCAGCGGGCCGTTCAGGACCCGGGGTGTCCTGCTGAGGGCGGGGGGGCGGGGGGGGGGGGAACCAGAGCAGGAGGCAACAGGAGACGGAATTTGATCCAAGAGAACAGGTTCTCACCGTATCGTACATGTAAACACACACAGGAGGGAGGAGGAGGAGGAGGAGAAAGAGAGGAAGAGGTGGAGAGAGGGAGGGAGGGAAAGGAGGAGGAGGAAGAGAGGAAGAGGTGGAGGGGGGGAGGGAGGAGGAGGAGAAAGAGAGGAAGAGGTGGAGAGAGGGAGGGAGGAGGACGTGGAGGAGGAAGATGAAGGGAGGGGGAGGAAGGGAGTGAGGTGGAGGGGGAGGAGGAGAAAGAGAGAAGGGAGGGAGGAGATGGAGGGAGAAGGGAGGAAAATGTCTCAAAGTTGAACGTGTTCTCAAGCATGAGGTGTTTCAAGTAACGAACAATCTTGTTTCTCTTTATTTGTTATGTTTATTTTGTTTCCCCTGGCGCTCTCTCTCTCTCTCTCTCTCTCTCTCTCTCTCTCTCTCTCTCTCTCTCTCTCTCTCTCTCTCTCTCTCTCTCTCTCTCTCTCTCGCGCTCTTTCGTTCTCCGGTTTCATTGTCCGAACGCTCTCCCCTCCTGAGACCCCCAGCAGAGCTTTTTGAACAGCAGCCACATCACTGGGCTGTGAGGGGGCTGTGAGGGGGGGAGAGGGGGGGGGGGGAGGCTCTCCACTGGGTGAGTCACGGTGGAGCGGGAGCTAAGATATCAGCGTCGGGGGACCGGACCAACGCAGGCTTACTGGAACCGGGAGGTTTTGTTAACATGCACACAGTTTGCATTTATCTAAAGCTATCGCAGGAGGGAGCGTGTTTAAAGAAGGAGAATGGATAGGGGCTACGAGTTCACCACGAGAAATACTTACAATTTATTTATTGTGTGTGTGTTGTACGCTATGATCTGTATGGACTCCGAGTGTTGTGATTCTTCATTTTTTTATTTTTGTCAAACTACTTTTTGCTCCGTGGCGGTGAAATAGCACCCCCGTTCTACCACTTGGCATTTCCACTGCACTAACAACACCTCCACACATCTCCTCCTCAGGTGTCACCCTCAAGACGCTTGTGTCTCACTAACGGCTCCTCTCCTTCTATTCAGAGTCACAGAGAAGCGCGCTCTCAACCTTACACAGCTGGGATCAAGCGCCGCCACTCGCTTCCAAAAATATTAAGAAATAAGAAGGGCGAACACATCATCAGCCCTGGTGTTTATCCACTCACAACGCTTTGCTCCAAGGGGCGGGGCGGCGGCCCCCGGGGACGTGTGTGGGAGAGGCCTGCTCACATGCTGATAGGATAAATGGACTCCATGTTGTGGTAGCGAGAGGCCACGCCTCTCTCTGGCGCTGTTCTGGGCTGGTATATATATATATGTTCTGTAAACAATATCATCCCCCAAGTCATGGGTTGACGGCTCACTGGAGGTTTTTCTTTTTCACCAGAGGCCGCCTGCCTTCTCGTTCTTCTTCTTCTTCTTCTTCTTCTTCTTATTCCGTCTGCCCAGGAGATGCTGCCTCTTTGATTGTTTCTTCAAATATGCAAGCCGGTGCAGAGGGAGCGCGTTGTTTGTTCTAGATTTCCTGGGAGAGTTCCACCTTGGGCTTAAATAAATAGGGGAGTTGTGATGATTAGCAGCGGAGCGCGCCGCCGCCACTCCCACAAGGAGGAGGGGAGGAGGGGGAGGGGAGGGAGGAGGGGAGGGAGGAGGGGAGGGATGAGGGAGGTAGAGGGAGAGGTGGAGGAGGAGGAGAGGAGGTGGAGGGGGAGGGGGAGGGAGGAGGTGGAGAGAGAAGAGAGGGAGGAAGGGAGAGGAAGAAGGGGGAGGGAGGGAGGGAGGGGGAGGAGGAGGAGGGGAGGAGAGGGGAGGGAGGAGAGGAGGAGGAGGGGGGGGAGGGAGGAGAGGGAGATGGGAGGAGGTGGAGGGAGGAGGAGGAGGAAGAGTTGGCCGTTTCTGTCTTCCCTTTACATACACCTTATTCTGACTGGTCTGTCTGTCTGTCTGTCTGTGTGCGTGCTTCTGTCTACCTTGCCTACCTGTCTGTGTTTTCCTACACTTTCCTCTGCCTATCCAATTTCAAATTGTGCTCAGCACACTGTCGTGAGACGGTTGGTTGCTTGTGTAAAAGCACATGAAGGCAGTTGTTTGTTTAAATGAACAGATTCATGAAATTCCGGGCCCCAATTATTGTCTGGTGGTTCAACGTTGAAATAAACTATCAAAGGATTGGAAAGAAGTCGATATGTAATCTTGTTGAGATTCCCCCACTTAATATGAAGACACCATTAGTGTAAGATAAATAAAGGAGTAGTATTTCGGAAGTGTCTATGAAGGCTAAGGGCAACGTAGTCTATGAACCGTCTCAAATCTCTACAACTCTTATCTAGGCCATTGCCCTTCGTGGCCTTAGTGTAAATATTCAAGGGAATGCTTGGCATTTCATCCTATGTGTGCGAGTTCGGAGCTCAAACTTAAACAGATTGATCTCATTTATCCTCTGTTAGAAATAATCCTTTTTTTTCTCCATCATTCTCACTCTTCTACAGAAGATGTTTGTTATTTTTATTTTCTCTGTCTGTCTTCTTTACTCAATTCTAGCTACCACTTTCAGCCAAGCAGCTTTTAGTTGGTGTTGTTTTCAAGCATTTTGCTAGTAATACAATTATGTGCTTGGCTCACTGAGGTTGACAGACAGAGCCTTGGGGAAGAATGGTTTTTATCAACTATCTAGCCTCCAACAATGAGATAAAATGCACATCACACACACACACACACACACCCACACACACACACACGCATACCGGCTGGCAGGCATGCACGCATGCAAGCACCAATGCACGACAATACACACAGACAGTCACACACATCCCGCACGCAAGCACGAACGCACGCACGCACACATGCACACAAATACGCACAAACACACATATACACACACACACACACATATACACACACACACACATATACACACACACACACACACTCACACACACACACACACACACACACACACACACACTTAAATATGTCAAGCTATGACGAACAACAAATGTGGAAAACAAAGCCGCAGCCACTCTAAGGGTATGTACAAGGGTTATT
>NC_082391.1:22142906-22167906 GCF_031168955.1 Gadus macrocephalus | reverse complement strand
TTTTTTGTTTGGAGAGAAGGCGGAATAGTTTGGAGCTGAGCAGAGATACACACGGCGATATAGACAGCGCTGTCTGCGCTGATGCCGGTCGGAAGAACGGGTCACAGCATTCAATTTCCCTCTACCCCTACACTGGAGGATTGGTGATGCTAAAGCCTGTGCTGGATATCGTGATCGCCAGTCGATTACCCAGCGATAATTATAATGGCTTTGTCTTAAGAAGGCCCGATCTCTCTCTGACCCCACTGTAGAACCACCGGCGATAAAACCAATACCATAATCAATAGCCCGTTAAACATCAGAACAGACGACACCGCTGAAAGTGGCTGATCTAACCTCTGAGCTTCGTCTTTTACTCATGCTTTTTTATATCCCCCTTCAACTAACGCTGCACTTCACATTGATCGCCTTTAATCACTTCATACGGCAATCGATGCAAACATAGATCCGACTCATTCCCCGTCCTCCGCTCATACACGGAGTGTAAAACCCAGCGGTTCTCTTCCCACCTTTAATTATAACTTCCTCATTGCACTCCCCGTCTTAGTAGTGGCAGAGCGCCGGCCTCGTGACGATTAACACGTCCGCTAAAGGTGCATTTGACGTGATGCGCGCCGGTGACATCGATAATGTCCCATCAGGGATGCTAATTCCCCCGGGTTAATCGCCCGAATAACAAAGGATCAGAGCGCATCCTCAGTGACATTAGCTCAGCTGGGTTAAGACAAGCATCATATTCACGGAACAACAATGGAACCAAGCGCTGTGGTAAATTGGGCCGCATAAGCTCCGTAAAACCATTTCAGATAATGCGCACACTAGTGAGTGGGGGAAGACTTAATGAGGCGCCCGCATTGTAAATGCAAACAATCGGCCTCCGCTTGGTGAATTATGATGTGTACACAAGGCGGAGGGGCATCGACGTCTTAAAGCTTTCCGTGTGTTTTTCATCAGGAATACATCAATATCCCAGATGCAGCCTGGGATTCTTAAAACAGGTGGGAAAAGCCTCAATCGAAATAGTCAAGGTCTCTCTCTCTCTCTCTCTCTCTCTCTCTCTCTCTCTCTCTCTAATGAAGGCCCCTTTCAATCGCCGCCATCTGAGAGAGCTTTCCCTCCCGCGCCCCTGTGGGGGGGGGGGGCCTGGGCCCCGACATCAGTGAGGAGAAGGCTCCCTCCCAGGTGGCCGACGCGGGGAACACCCCAGGACTGCCTAATGGAGGCCCCCCCCCCCCCCCCCCCCCCCCCCCATAGGATTGCATCTCACCTGCTGCTAAAACAACAACAGCAGCAGCAGCTACAGGGAGAACACTCAATAGCTGTCAATGGCTGAGAAACAAACGCAGTGTGAATGTTAATGGGGGGGCTTAGCAAGACCTCCAACCTGGCAACTTCATCAGAGCGATTTATTAGGGAAAGGGGACTTGACCTTCAAGGTGCACTTCAGTCGTTGGATTCAAGGAAGGAATTGATTCTTTTGGATTTGAAGGACAGGACGGTGGTGGGGCTTCTTTTTACTGTTTGATGGCATCTACCTTTATTCTTTGCATGTTAAGGAGAAGTAGTTGAGAAAAATATGGAGCTTGGACACGAGTCCTTTGCAGTAGTACAACTAAGGCAGTAACACTCAAGAAACGTTGCTATAATGATTTAGTCATGCTCAACCATACTAAAGTGTCAAATAATGACGTAAGTGCATTTAGACGTGTTCCCTGCTGACCGTCTGGGGTGGCTGTGCTGAGCGCTAAACACTAGGGGCGCCGCTCGCCATTCACTTGTTCAAATTTCTGGGATTTAACTACGTACGTTTTCCATGCATGGTAATGCTGCAACGTGCTCTTCCGCAAGGTAACCAATCACAACGGAGTGGGGTTGGCAGGAGGGGGGCGAGGGGGCGGAGAAGGACAAAGCCGAGTGTTGACAGAGAAAGCTGAAAGCGCCCAGATGAGTTTCCCGAAAATCGACATCGTTTTTTGTGCTGTGATTCATGTCTAGTTGCTCTATAGGAGTCATTAATAAGAAATGAAGACCAGAAAAGTAGTATAATAGATCTTTAAAGATCTCCATGTTGTTTAAATATTTTCAGAAATTGCCGAAGCCATTCGTTAAGAAGGACACAAGAAGTTGACAAATACAGTAAAGACAGATGTTGACCGATCAAAAACTAACCATCCAGTTAAGGGATTTGCGATCTGTTAATTGCGATTGCATGGACTGAATAACCATAAATACCCAGAACAACTTGGCTTTGGAGACTCGTCTAAGTCCGTCTAAGGGTGTCTTCGGCCTATAAACAGAAACCACTAATGCATTCTGGACCATATAGTTCATTACTCCATTTGTATTTTCCAAACTCGGTAACGGCAACACGATGAAAACAAACCCATTAAAGTAACCCTATTAGTTCTAGCTTATTACAACTTTTATTTACCAAACTAACATAATTTGTTAAAACATGTTTTGAAGAAACTAACGCAGTGTGAACGTAAAAAGCACAGACTATGTCAAGTAATTATTGGAGGCATGAGGAAAAGGAGCACCCCAAACAAACGCATCATAAGCCTGACCAAACACCGGCTGGAGTATGGCTCTGTCTTATCGCTCCTGTCTCATCGGTGAATGAACGGTTGTGACTCATTTAGACCACGTAGAGTACAGCGTTACAGTGGACCTCAGTCCTCCATCGCTCACACAAGGCCAGAGTAAGGAGGCGTTCCGATGGGCTCCGCAGGCCTTAAGCGTGGTGAGAAAATATTACATTTATCCATTTCTGCAGCAGAAAATGTAATTCTTGGGAGTTCAGAGGCCAAACAGAGCTCGATTTTTTTCGTGAACCATAGAATCCTGAAATAGTCGTTTATCCAAACTTCGACTTACAGCAGGTCGGTCTGACCGCTTGTGTCCCTGAAACAGATGTAGAGCGCACAGAATGATTGTGTGAACATGTGTCCTTGGCTGAGTAATTGTCCAACAGCATAACATGTCTTCCTATTCATTCAATCCGAATACATGTGCCCACACAGAGGTGTGTGTGTGTGTGTGTGTGTGTGTGTGTGTGTGTGTGTGTGTGTGTGTGTGTGTGTGTGTGTGTGTGTGTGTGTGTGTGTGTGTGTGTGTGTGTGTGTGTGTGCGTGCGTGCGTGCGTGCGTGCGTGCGCATCTGTGTGCGTGTGTGTGTGTGTGTGTGTGTGTGTGTGTGTGCTTGTTCTTTTTGTGCGTTTGCGGTTGAATTCCCCGGGTTTGGAAAATGATGAGACAAGGCGGGGAGGCGAGCCGATCGTTTGAGACCTGTCATAATGTTTCAGTTTACGAGCCAATGACAAGAAACACACGCCTCTCCACATCAAAGTTTATTGCAGTTCATCACCTGCCCACCTGCAGAGTAATGACATTTAGCCAATCCTATAACAAATCCCAAGAAACCTGCGGGTGTAAATCAATGCCTGCCCACCCCTTTCCAGCTGCTGCTAACATCCATTATTAAAGTTTACACATCATATTCAACAGAGTCAAGCCAGAGTATGTGCCTGCTTGTCTTCCCAGGAATCTCAAGCTGGAAAATGGCTTGAATGCATGTATATGTGTGTGTGTGTGTGGGAGAGCACACAGAGACGTCGACATGCACCCACACAAATACACACGCACCGGGAATCCAGAAGCATTCCCCACATGATCCTTACCCGGGTGAAAAAGTGAAAGATAAGTCAGATGTATATCTATACTGACACAATGTTTACGTCAAATCCCAATTATCTCAGCCAAGAATACCTGGAAGGAGAGCCTTTTCCTTTTTTCACCCAAATGGGAGGCAATTTGCGGGTGGAAAACAAGTGGTGTTTGGCCTTCAAACAGGCAGTGTGCAGTGCTGCTGTCAGAACGAGCAGAAAATTGGTGTACATGTTGTTAACCGCACCCCAATACACCCTTGGATACAATTGGCCAACAATTTCCCATGCCTTGTCCCTCCTTGGGTCTTCATGCTCCTGGCTATTCCGAGAAGCTAACTAGCTTTCGGGAACACCTATTCTAAACTATGTTTGTAATGCAACGGTCTGGTCTATGGATGACACGCATCAAAAGCCTCAACAGGGATTGGTTTATGGCCCGCTGTATTCCTTTGCGTTGCCGTTTGCCATCAAAACAGCAGGATCAAACGAGGAATAATAAAGGCAGAAGGCGATGTGATTGGGGCGGGTGGTACAAATTGTCTTGGTGTTATATAAGTCACTTTAATATGAGCAGCTATAAGATAATAGCACGACGTGCACATCTTCTGTTCTTGGGTTGTGTGCACATGTTGACAGACACAGATGCGATCCTTTACTTCTCACATGGATGTAAATTAAGAGGGGATTTCCTCGTATTAATCATAGTCTCCATTTCCTCCACCATCAACTCGACCACAAAAGCCCCCCATGTAGTGGGAGGCATCATTAAACCACATTACCCATCTAAGATGGGTACCTCTCAGCCCTCCCCAGATATGCAGAGTGCCACCCGTACCCCGCCTGTGTGCGTCTCCATCTCTGCTATGTCTTTGAATGAGTGTGTGCTTGTGTGTTTATGCATATGTCTTTGAGTCTGCCTATGCATATCTTTGTGTGTGTGTGTGTGTGTGTGTGTGTGTGTGTGTGTGTGTGTGTGTGTGTGTGTGTGTGTGTGTGTGTGTGTGTGTGTGTGTAAGATGAAAGGTGATTCATACAGCAGTGGCTGACTACCCCCTGCTGGCAGGCAGTGTGAACTTCAGGGCAAAGAAGAGCAAATTAATTGGGGGAAAGGTAGGAGCGAGCACAGGAGAGACGATACAATGGGACACAAATGCTTTGCCACTCACTGCTGTTGTGCAAGTTGCCACGATGTAATTGGTTGGTTGGAATGGGTTTTTGAAAACTGTAAGCGTTTCCATTGTTGGCTATTTCTTTATTTTTTCCCCTGCCTCTTAAAATGCATCATTCACATCTTTGAAAACGTGAAAGGACCTTTGAGAAGACATCTCTATGTACATAGATGATAGAGGACTACTCTCTGACAGCCATTATTGACAACCATCTGATGTGGCAGGTATTTACATTATGCTTTACTGCCACTAACATAGCACCCATCTCCACAGTTCAAATGGAAACTATCTTTGAATGGCATTTAGTAATCCATTTTGGTAAAACATCATCTATTGCATTTATGTTCAGACTAAACATATTCGAAGGGAAATACATTTACATCTTGCAATGAAATAATTTAAATCATATCAGCGATGTTTACCACGTCATTGAAATACAATACAATAGGAAACCATTAAATGAAAAGCCGTACATATGCAGTATCTTGTAGCGTACCAAAAGAAATGCGATGCAGAAATGAAATTGTGTTCAATGATCGACAATCAAATTCAGTGGCACAGCACATTGTTGCCTTTCTTCATTTTTGCTAAATGAAAGAGGACTCTTGATTGCTGAACAGGAGTTGCTGCCATTTCATAACACAACTCCTACCTTACTGGCACCCATGAATGAGAAGAAGAAACAAAACAGAGCTACTCTCCAGAAAACAGAGAAAATTACGATCTCACTGGCGGCAGTATAGGCATGATGTCGGCTTGTCAATACTGCTGAACAGCCATAGACATATTTACACCAATATAGAACATTTCCAATTGCTATGGAGATTGAAGGTGAAACTTACTGAAGTGTATTCCCAACAGGTTAAAAGAAAAGCGATTGAAGTGTTGGCTTGCTGTCCATCAAAAAAAAACAATGCACCACAGGTCTTTGAACAGGCTGTTAAAAGGGAATAGCAAGCTTCCTGTCAGGGTGAACTTCCTGAAATCATTAGCATTATTTACTGGAGTGACTTATTGAAGTGAGGTGGGAGGTTACAGTACACTGGGTACGGAAAGGGTGCATTTAGAAAAAGTGTCTGACAGCGAAATATCGCCTTGGAAGAAAAATGTTGAGTTTGAGGCTTCAGTCAATTTATCGGTGCAAAGAACGGACGCATTTATTTTTTTGGCCGTCCGTTCTATTTAGATTTTATTTTTCTAAGGACGGCTGGAAAAATGATCCTAGTGTTGTTTTTATGGTCAATCCAATCCAAAGTTGTCTCTGGTTTCTCTCTTCAGTTCAGTCTGATTTCCTCCACTTTCATCTCCAGCGTTCTGGTCCACTGCCAGAGCCATAAGCATGTGTTAAATACGGGGGTCAGCTGAAGGCAAGGGGTCTGTGCCGCCGAAAGGAGAAGAATCAGCTTATTAAAGCAAGCACTAGAGGAGGCCCCCACGCTCCACCTAACCCGGAGGACCACCACTTTATTAAGCTAATTAGCTACTTTGGTCCACAGCCGGTGTCAATAGGGGAAACGCATATTTCACCTCGTCAACCTCCGCTGATAAACTTGGCTGAACTCCGGACTCGCTAATGAACTAGCTTCCTAGCAATGTCCACGTCGTAATGAGTGGAATCGGCTCTCTTCCCTTAAACTGCCTGTCAAAGTCGTTAACTCGTACAATCCGCCAAATTATAAGGGAACTGCGTTTCAGAAATTCTAACGATCACCGTGTTTAAGGCATATTTTCCGTTTGAGTATTTAACATATGTTAACATACAGAAAATGAGAACGATTTCCTTTGATGAAGGCAATTCAGGATCCCACCTTCAGACTGATGAGTGCTACTGACTGCACTGAGATGCACATGGCATTCTCATCCTGGAGTCTTGTCTAAATCTAAAACAAACTCATGCTTTCTAATCCTTCATCTTCTGGCAATCACAGTTAAGAATCCTGCATTTGCCAGGGCAGAAGTGGCGAGGAAATCTTGCTAGGATGCCAGATATTATCAGTGTGTCTCCTCAGAAGAGTGCTTACTGATTGCTTCCCAGTACTGCCTTCTGGTGCCAAGGCCTGGGTCTTTGATTAGAGCAGACTCCCCATCATCACAAGTGTATGATTATGGCATTAGGCTGCATTATTTGCATCAAAATCCGCAATCAAGAAATTGGCATCAGAGATCGATACAGGGCAGCACCTCTCCTGACGCTAGAGAGGGGCGGGAGAGCCTGGAATCAATTAGGGAGTGACAGCCACGTCCAGGCATTACTTTTAATCTTCTAATGCAGCTAAGGTACGCGGTCCGCCATACGCTGACTTCCAAAGGTGGAAGAATCGATTCCTTCCACACATGTTAACCCTGCACCATCCCAGGCTGTTTCAACAGCATTCAGCCTTAATGAAAGGACCCAGCCCAAATCCCCTTATCCTCCAAATGGGAAAAAACTCCATTTGATGCCACACTTTAGCCGCAACACGAACAATTTAATCCCCCTCAGATTGTTTCTAATGCACGGCAACACCTGGCTCATCACTCAGTCGTGTCGCAGGGCTGCTGTTCTCCGGTGGGATGGCCCGGCCAGCTGCACCTATCGGTTGTTGATTCTGCTGCATCAAGCGTGAGCACGCCGGCCAGGTTCAAGGTTCTCTGGGTATGAGCGCAGACCAGGACTCAACCGTGTGGAGACTGAGGTGTTCAGGGAATCCTGGCTCTGTACTTGGTGACTGATGAGCAGATTCTCGACCTCACTGCTGGTAAACAGGGTGCAGTAACATGGCAGGGGTAGAAAGGCTAAACCCTCTGCTGTTTACACTGCTGTCTTGAAGCGCATTAATATTGCATTATATCAGTGTTCGAGGAGGAACACCGCGGACTCGGCGGTGACGGGGCTGTGTGGACAACGTTGGGTCGGGGATGATGTGTGAGGCTTCTTCGGCTAATCAGGCGTCATTTAAACCCGCGTGGCGACTGACACGAGATCCAATCGCAGAAGAGGGGGAGGGGAAAAGGCAATCCCAACATTCCCACTTCCTCTTCCCTGCCCTAATGCACTGTGGCAACAATCTAACAATCCAATTCCAGAGCCAGACCCCCACGGTCTGATGCGGCCCTCGGCCCTTTCCTGGTCCCTGTCACATTACTCTTTCATTAGAACCCCTTCTTCTGCAGGTAGGAGAGGCATGGGGGTGGGAGGAGGGCCTGTGTGTGTACTCTCCCCCGTGCTGGGAGCTGTGGCCGGGATTGGGAGAGGAGACATGGGGAGCTTCAGCCCATGTCAGAAGATAGGCTCTGAGGACAGGGGGGGAGGGGGAGAGAGAGAGAGAGAGAGGGGTGATGAGGTGGAGAGAAGCACCTCCTTATTCTCCTCCTCATCCCTGAACCTTCGTGAATATTACCATTCTATCAGTGTTTACCCAGTGCGGCAGAGCTGAAAATGATAAATCTGTGCGGATGCATGCGTTTGTGTTTGTCTTAGCATGAACGTACGTGATAAGCGAGTGTGGGTGCCTGTTTGTTTGCGAGCATTGCTATGTGGCTTTCTGTCTCTCTGTCTGCACATGGGTCTGGATGTTTGTGCAGAAGTGGGCAATTGTTTATGTATGTGTGTGTGTGTCTCTCTCTGAGAGTATGTGCGTCTCGGCCTGCGTGTGTTTGACTCGGAATGTGTGTGTGCATCTGTGCGCGTGATTGCCTCTGCATGTGTACGGCGGTGTGTCTCCCTGTCGGCCTCGAGGCAGACAGGGGGAGGCTGCACCGCCCCAGCAGGCCCTGCTGGTGGGCTGGGTGACCTGACCACTGACCCCTGGTGGTGGTGCACTGCGCTGCGAGAGAGACGGCCGGCGGCTTTAGGAGGCCTGCCAGCGTGCCAGCCTCACCACTCACTTCTTGGCACCGACCACCAAGCAGAGAAGTTTTAAAATGCAGTGAGGAGAAGTGGAGGCTGAATGGAACTGCCTCAAGAAATAAACGAAACACAAAGAACGCCTGGGTCTGAGATGCACAGCAGAGAAAGTTTACTAGGCCTGGATTCGGAATTCCCCACGAGGGGTGATAATTCAAATTAATGATTCAAAGGGAAAATTATTGGCAGGGAGGAGAGAGGAGAAAGAAGCAAGAAGAATGGACTACAGTGAAGACAGGGCAGAGAGCAGAACTGAACTAAAAGCCACACAGCCCAACGGCCTGTGTGTGTGTTAGTATGTTAGTATGTGGCATGCGCAGCAGGCCCGTGGACATTGTGACTTTCAATTAGGCCTGCACAATTGATAAGAACACAGACTGTCGAGATATCCAGACCAACCATCACACACAGCGCCAGGGCATGAACAGGAAACACAATCAGTGTGCATCACGGCGGTTATTAGCTGGCAGATACAGAAATGTAAATACAGCTGCATATCCTTGTCCCAAATGCATATCAAACAGCCTCCAAGCAGTGATCTCCTTCACTTCCCAGCCTCCCACCCATCTGATTGCAGATTCTAAGTTTGTAATTTTTGCACAAAGTGAAAGCAAAATAAATAAAATCACCAAAATAATAATAATACCAGCGTCAACATCCATCGCACACACGAACCCAGAGTCCAAAATAATTCCCTTGAGTCTGTTAATCTCTCCCCCCCCCCCCCCCCCCGCTGTTAGGTGCGAGGTGCTAGACGTGGGCTATTTCCGAGGTGCTGAATAGATGGGAGATGGGCGGTGTCTGAGTCACACATGGCGTCTGGAGATAACGGTCAGGCGGGCGGCGGAGGCTGGGGAACACAGACGTGTTCTGGCGCCTGGGCTCCGTCCGGTGGAGGGGTAGTGGATATACGAGTCCCTGTGGGTTGCAGCTACTCCAATTTCAACCATGGCGCCCCAATTAAAGTAGTGGTGGGGCAAAGTAGGTTCCAGCGTCATGCTGGGAGAAAGTGCTTTCTGGACCCCTCACTAGGTTGGAAGCGGGCTACAGATTGCTCTGATTTTAAATGAGAATTTTCAAGTTTTCCGTAAACGCTTACCACTCCATTTTTCGTCCATTTTATGCGACGCTCTCATCGAATGTTCCACAATGAAAACGGGATTTTTCAAGTTTTGGTGACATTGGGCTGTTCAGTTGGTCCAGTTTTTTTTTTACCTTGCACTTCTGGGAATACATTAATATCATCACTATTTCACTCTCAAAAGTCATTCTGCGACAGATGCCCCGAGTACTAAGGGTTTGATCCAATTTAATACAGTGTGTTTACTACTGTCCAATTAGCTCTTTCCGACCTTAACTTATATTCCGATAGTGTTTGAATTTAGTTGCATTGTTATGCTCTGAAGTAGAAGAATAAAGAAAAGGACAGTTTCTTGTTTACTAAGCTAATAATGGAGGGATATTTAAACTGGTTTCTTATTTTCTAAACTGGTGGGTTGATAAAATACACTGGACAAGGACAAAAATAACGCAAGCATTTATCACAGATCAGTGATTCATGGATTCATGAACTGATGAGGTAATTCCTATTTCAATAAAACCATATGGTTTTAGAAACAGTTACATACAACATGTTCTATCTAATCAAAAGATTATAAACATAAAACTAATGGTAGATTTAATTTGACTAAACAAAAGAACTCTGTGGTGACGGTTGGTTCAGCACAGTTCAAAATACTTTTGTACAAAATATAATTGATTTCACATTTATTTCTGTATCTTAGTCATGAATCTAGCTCCCCTTTCTCTTTTAGTAATAAAGTGCAATGTAGGCCCCATATTTTTTTAATACCGGTTCTTCATCCTTACAAAAGCAAATGAAAGAGACAGCCACAAATAGCCTTTATAATCACAGGGCCTATGAGAGGAGTTTCTTTAAAAAGCCTATTGTTTAATTAGCTCTGGGCTGATGAGCATGAATGAGGCAGCATTACACGACCAAAAGCCCAGAGTACTCTTGATTTCCTTGCTACCCGGTCGACGAAAACATTTAATATATGTAAACTCTATTCAAGTAAACTCTATTCAATTTGTTTATGAAAACGTTCTGATGATTTAACAAAAAAAAATTACCATCACAAAACTCTAAAATAAATTACACCGTGTTTGCTTGAATGGACACAACAGCTTCTTAATTAATTTCTATAACAGCAAGGAATCAACTTGAATATCAGCACAAAGGTGATGAAAGCACGTAAATGAAGAGCCTTGAACCTGACGAATACAGAGACGAGCAGGCAATTCCAGCTATAACTTCATTACCTCCTAAAAAAGCCCTGCACTTTCTCACACACGTGAGCCTAGACAAACATCCTGACACACACACACACACACACACACGTGAACCAAGACATACATCCTGTCACACATACACACACACACACACACACACACACACAAGCCAAGACAAACATCCTGAAACACACACACACACACACACACACATACAAACAAAAACCCATGCAGAAGACCCAGAGCCCCCCTCTCACACAGCTGGGCAGCGGTGATACTTAACTGTGTGTCAGTTTATATTAGGGCAGCAGAAGCTGCGGCCCGTCTGGGGGGAGAAGGGGATGACTAGATGAAGTGCGAGCCCTGCCTGACTCGATTTTCAACCAGCGCCAACGACAGGGGGCTGCAGTTAATGAGGTTGTTCTCCGGGTCTCTCACTACCCGCCCCAGTGTCCTCTAACCCTCTAACCAATGTCGCATTCCACCACGTCAACATAAAGTCTGCTCCCTGCCACGCTCGCTTCCCCCCAGAAACAAGGCGGGCCAGGTGTGTGTGACCAGACAGATCGTAGCCGGGCAGAGGGCGAGGGAGGTTCATAAACCCATGGCCAGGGAGAGAGAGGGATTGAGCCATTCCTGGGCTGGGTCCAGGGGGAAAGGACACGCATATTGATATACTGTCCTTCAGGCATCCTGCCCATTCAACTCATGGTCGTTACTGTACCGCAGGCCAGAAGATGGGCCTGGCTCCAATGTCAAAGAAAGGAAGACTTCACTTTTCAGTGTTTCTTTTGGTGTGTGTGTTTGGTGAGTGTGTGTGTGTGTGTGTTTGTGTTTTTGGTGTGCATGGGTGAGTGTGTTTTTTGGTGTGTGTGTTTTTGGGGTGCGTGTGTGCTCATGTGTGCGTGTGCACACCCACCCACGCCCATGGATGTTGCCATGTAGGTAGACCTCATTGGGAGGCTGAGCAGCTGGGAGGAGGCTGTTGGGATACGGTCCTTGGATGGCGCCCGTGAACACTCACTGCGACGCTGGGTCTATTGGTTTAACGGCGCTCCACGACAGATGGGGGAGCTCGCAAGTCATGACGAGGAGACGGAGGCGGGGAAGCAATGAATGATGGCAGTGAAGCAAACAGTCTGCGACGACCGTGGCGTACGGAAACGTCAAACTTCCCAAAAGTAGTAGTCGTTTAGAGTTTGTATGTCACATGTGATGATGGCAGTAAGCAGCCCCCTGCAGTTTAATGAAGTTTTGTTCAACATGGTTGGATCCCGTTGTGGTAATGTGATGCGATAGAGGATCACAAATACTACGTTCAACTCCGTCAACATACTTTTTCTTTTTTTTTTAAGACATATATTAGGAAATGGAGCTGTGATTAGAAACTGCCAGAAGCACATGGCCCAAAACAGACAAACAGATGTGAGGAATCACATAATGCTGATGAGGTTGCGATGTGGGAGAATGTAAATCAGGTGCTCACCGATGATTTGTTTTATCTATTTTAGGTCACATCAGCCATCTTGCGACTGCACCGCTGCCATTTTGGATTAAGGACGCGAAGGAAGGGGAGCCTGAGGCCTGACAGTAGCACTTAATCACCTTCTGCTCATCGCAAAATAATTGGCTTTAGTTAAGGGAGCCAGTGGATGTGGAACATAGGGTTTTTTATTTTGTTTGGCCAACAGAAACTTTGGCTGTTATATTAACTTGTAGGTACAACACCGACTGAAAGTTGGCGAGTTAACCAACCCTCCTTCTCCATCGGGTCACCGAACACAATTAACGTTTTGAAAAGCGGAAACAGAGTGCCTGGCTTGGAAACCGCAGAGCCCAAGGTCTGAAATCTCTTTACTATTCACCAAACTTAACAGGGAAGCAAGAAAAACAAAAATAATTCCACATGAAATCGTTCCGGTGGTAGCACAACCGGTGAATTATGAAGTGATGGTAACAACGGCCTCAGCTCGTCCAATCAGGGCAAAACGTTCTATAATTCAACCAGGGTTGACGGGTTACTTTTATTATGACTGACACTTGCCTGTTTCGTATCAGCCCGGTTCGCCCTCTCTTCATATAGAGTCGGATCGTTCTCATCTCTCTCGGTTCGTCACAACGGGACCGCGTGTTTGTTTAGTGAGCAGATCCAACCAGAGGACATGCATGCCCTCCTATGTACGCATGGGAAATAAACTTCCCAATGTGCACACACATGGCCCTGCAATAGATTGTACAGTGTTACCAAGAGCAGAAACGCCGGCGGTAGGAAGAGTCTCGGGGACTAAAAGTGGCAAACACCGATTGTTTGATCATCCTCCTAATTATGTCGCTAACAATACCCACGATGCTTTGCACAGAATCGTCTAGAGAATATGCAAATAGGCACTGTGGCGTGCGCTCGGAAGAGAGCGCGCTGCGATGCAGCATTATGCCGCTCTCTGTTTTGAATTTCAAAAGAAAAAGAAAGTAAAGCCGAGTGTCTTTTCTTTTTTTTTTTGCCAAGAATTCTCTTTATAACCTTACACATTAATTCTGCATATTACAATCAATTATAGAGATCTGAATAGCGGATTTATCTACGGGGGGAACATCTGTAGAGGAGGGCTTCAATGAGACTCTCATATCAAAAAGAGGACTTCTCTGCAGGGATGAAATGCAATGTGGCGACCAAAGGGCGGGAGAGAGGGGGAGGGAGAGAGGGAGAAGAGGGAAGGAGGTTAGGGGGTGCAATTAGGACACAGAAAAAGAGGCCGACGCAACTTCCTTATTGATGGCGTTGCATATTCACCGTGTGCTCTGGTAACGCGGGACGACAGCCGTCCAGGAAGAGCACAGGAAAACAAACACGATGGCATGTGAACACACGGGCTCACAGCGCGACACGCTCACTGGCAGACAGACGGACACGGGCGGACACACGGGAAGCCAAAATAACCCAACCATAAAAACTACTGCTCAAAAAACCTCTCGATAACCTTTTTATCACCGGTTCTGTACCGGGTGCTAATCTTGAATTGCTGTTTTGATTGCATGGCGTAAGGTCACCGAGGTTGGCTGTCTTTGATTCGATTTCTAAATGTTTGTGCGCTATGAGTGACCATGTCTACATGGACCCTGCGCCGTGTCCGCCTTAATGGAACAGTATGTCATGAAATGCAACACCTAGGCGGCTGGGGAGCACGGGGGAAGTAGGTCACGCCGGGCCCCGGCATGTGTACACGTGTGCTCTTTGGTGTGCAGCCATGCTGGCGTTTGTGTGTAAAGGCATCCCATTGAAGTAGCAAGTGGGGGCATGTTTGTTCATGTGTGTTAGAAAAGGAGAGGGAGACTTGTGTGTACTTTTGCGTGTGTGTGTGTGTGTGTGTGTATACACGTGTTTGTGCGTAGAGAGAGAGAGAGAGAGAGAGAGAGAGTGTGGAGGGGCGAAAACGAGAGAGAGAGAGAGAGAGAGAGAGAGAGAGAGAGAGAGAGAGAGAGAGAGAGAGAGAGAGAGAGAAGCCAAAATAACACCCAGCCCACACTGGAGGGAGAGGAGACGGACGGGGGGACGGGGAGAGATGAGATACAGAGAGGCCGGCGGTGGGGTTTGGTCGGCGTGAGATTGTGTCTTTCTTCCGCGGCCCGTCTGTTTAATTATTGACTGAGGGGCCCGGGCGGTGAGGGGCCCGGGGCCCCTCCCGCTCCGTCCCCCTCCTCCTATTGGTCCGCGGGGACGCCGACTCCAGCATTAAGTAAACCTTTTAACGGCACCGCGGCCCAAACCTTTTGACCAAAACATGGAGCGGCAGGGCTCCTCACGGCCCCCTCTCTCCCCTGAGAGGGCATGGGGGGGGGGGCTTTGAGGGCCGGACGGACGGGCGGGGGGGTGACTGTCTCTGCCCTCACACGTCAGCTCCCCTGGGGGAGTGCAGGGAGTACGCTAAGTTCATAGAGATGTAATGGATTGTGTGTGTGTGTGTGTGTGTCTGTGTGTCTGTGTCTGTGTGGATGTGTGTGTGTGTGTGTGTGTGTGTGTGTGTGTCTGTGTGTCTGTGTCTGTGTGTCTGTGGATGTGTATGTGTGTGTGTGTGTGTGCCTCTGTGTGAAAGTGCGTGTGCCTGTATGTATGTGTGCGTGCACGTGTTCCTGTGTATGCGTGTGTGTGTGTCTATGGTTTCCTGCGTGTGCGTGCGTGCGTGCGTGTGCGTGTAAAGTGCAGCCACGCTTGGGAAGGAGAAAGGGAGAGCTTTCTTAAAGCACAAACACATGCCCTAATGTTTCTTCTTGCAGTTGTTTTTCCACACTATCCATTTTGCAAGCAACACTTGTGAGACAAGGTGAGACATTTACAGGGAACAGAAACAGATTCTAGAATTAAGTAAAATCGGGCTCAGTGCCTGAAGTGGAGAGCTCTGTTGAACTCGTTGACGTGTGGCGAATCCCCTGGGATCCAGTCACAGATACAGTACCTGCAGGGCTTAGGAACACTAAGTACAAACTTATTACAACGAGACCATGTTGCTTTTGAATTGCACTGCGAGCTCCCGATGCAATATCTATTGCATCCAATCTCCTGTTGCCACAAGAACCTTATGCAAAAGTGTGTACTTATCCAGTAACCTACTGTAGCAGGAGGTTAACTCAATTCGCTAAATTCCCATGAGTTGTAATAATGTGGTGCACGGATGATAAACAGCGCTACAGAGATCGGTACTGGGTGTGTGTGTGGTACCATAAGGCAATAAATGTCCACTATGTATGAGCAGTTTGTATCTGTATCAGTGTGTGTATCGTCGCGTGTGTGTGTAGCACCATGGAGGTAATTTGATGACAACACAAAAATCCAAACGCAGAAGAAAACACAGACAAACAAACAAACAGACGCAGACCTGACCTACCTGCATACACAACACAATCAGTCTACTCTACACACAACAAAAACTCATTAAAAACACACACACACACACACACGCACAAAGAAAAATAAACTCTCCAAGGGCTCACAGACAGACAAACACACACACACACACATACAAGAACACAAACATGCAACAACACACAAGCGCGCACGTCGCGGGGAGAGAGCGCCGGAGCCGGGCGTCTCCCCGTGGACAGGAGGTACACTCCCGCCACCTCATCTCACAGTGCTCTTCATCACAATGCGACAGAGTGCCAGCTCCGCTGCCCGTCAGAGTGACACGCCGCGTTGATATTCACCCGCTGTGTGGCGCCTCGCAGCCCAGAGTCACAGCCGGAGATGTGACACGGGAGAACTTTCTCCTGCCTTCACTTGGGCCTACATACCAGGAAGGCAGGGGTTTGCGCACGTGCACACACACACACAAACACACAAACACGCACATGCGTGAACACACCTTTCAGCCATACACCCCTGGTAAAGTAGATATATTAGCTTCTTCATGTATGTCCATGAGCAAAGCTCAAAGGCAGATGTTTCGATAGACGATTCCTTCGTGCAGCTCTGTGAGAGTATGTGTATGTGTGTGTGTATGTCCACATATTACTAATTTATAGATATATATATTCTCATCAATATATAAATGGGCTCCCCTCTCCTCACAAGGGTTAACAGAATGACTTACTGTCCGACTGCTGGAGCCAAATCTGCATACATTTGCCCTCAACAGATCCACTCGCCCTGAGGTATAGAAGTAATATTCCCCATTCTGGGAGCAAGCATCTACTGACATGTTCAACCCTCAGGCAGACAGGAAGGGGGGGGGGGGCGAACACTGGCCTGGCTGCAGGAAGCTGCGTTTCAGTGTAACTAGTGCCTGGATGGACTTTAACGCGAAAATAAAAATTCACAAAAAATATGCCTTCATTTTTAATCTTCATCATCTGACTATCCAGACAACAGAAGCCCCCAAACCAAAAAGAAATAAAAAATCGGAATCTTTAACTTCAGCGTATCCTCTGTGAATATTACGGTTTGGATTTTTATGAATGCATTTACATTGCTGCCGCCAATATGAATTATTGATGCTCTCAGTGACTTGAAGGGGTTATCAAATTGATGAGGAATCAAATTGGCGGCTGGACTCAATCTTCTCAACAAACAGCGGCCGTCGTACCACCAAGTATACGCCCTTGATGGAATCCCTCTCATAATCAAAGAAAAAAAAACGCCAGTACAATTATCGGACCCTCTTTCAAACACAAACACAGCCCAAGCCTGAATGCAGAACGCTCAGCGCTGAGAGCAGGCGTTCAGCGGGGCAATTAAACGTCCTGCTGCAGCATGTGCGTGCGAGCCATCAGCCCGATCAGACTCTACAGGTATTCTCTGCGGAGAGGGACTTTCTGTGGATTAATCCGGTGCCGTGTGTCGGGCCTGCATGGCTGCCTGTGCTGGCCAGCACTGCTGGGCTTGTTAAACTTGATTTATTAGGCCTCAGTTTACTCTGGCTTTCCCAGGCAAGGCAAGGTCAACAGTAATGGTCCTCTGAATAGGAATAAATCCCCACCTAGCCGCACAGCCCTCATCACCCTGCCCCAGCCGCCCTCCCGCCCCATCAAACCCATTCTCACACCCGTCCCCTTAGTCACCAGCAGCCCACCCTGCTCCATTCTAAATTGGAGCCCCTTCTGTGATAAAAGGGAGGTTTCTTCCTTTATTTTTTTTTTGCCTTACCCCATCCGCCTTCTCTCAAACCTCTAATACTGCCTTCTGTTGAGCCACTGTGTGTGTGTGTGTGTGTGTGTGTGTGTGTGTGTGTGTGTGTGTGTGTGTGTGTGTGTGTGTGTGTGTGTGTGTGTGTGTGTGTGTGTGTGTGTGTGTGACTCTGAGAGTGGGGGGAGCAGTTGTTAGGACAATCAAGGATCTTCTTTTTCTACCTGCCCCTGGGACGGAGGAAGAGGAGGAGGAGGAGGAGGAAGAGGAGATGGAGCAGGGACAAGGGGACGAGAGGAGTGAAGACGGCAGCTACACTCCCAGCATGATAACAAGCGCCCACGCCTGACACGCCACACACCTCCACATGTTTTGATGCAACACCGAGCCCTCTCCCTTCTACTGTGAACCAAACCACCCAAAGTCACCGCGCTGAAAAACAACCACAGGAAACTCAAGAGTTTCCACCAAACATGTACCTCCTCCATTCCTGCAGCCAACGCAAGTACACCCCTCTGTTTGACAATCGCTGTATCCTGTTATCTCTGCAAATGTCTCACTCCGACTCTGGCTTTTACACTTTTAACTCTGCTCTCGATTTCTCTATATTTTTTTCTATCTAAAGCCAGAGACACACAGGCAATTAGGGTAAACATATATTGGTAGGTAATAAAAGAGGCAGACGCGCAGGATAACAAGTTCCCTGGTTTTAATAGTTTGCATCCAATTCCGACTAAATGTGCTTGCCTTTGCAGCACCGTAAATACACAGAGAAATTATCGGAGAAACAAAGGCCTAACTGGGCAGTTTGTTAAGCAGAATCCAGACTTCCCAATGCAACCAGTCACCTTTCTGCACACTTTAATGCAGACATCTGCCCCGGATCCGACCCCGTTTCCACCATCTCCCAGGTCAAACGCTTAAGATCTCCTTCCCTGGCAGGCTGTTTGCTCAGCGCTGGAAGGAGGGATGAGTTCGGACGAGACGGAAAGTGGAGGACTTTTTATTTCCAGGCCTTTTAACATTCAGAAGGAAAAGGAGCAAATGGAGTGTGATGAATATTTCAGTGCTCGCTTGGCTACTCTGCATGGTCAATAAAGACCGAGGAATGGATTAGAATCACGGGCGGCTGTTTGCCGATGACTGCTGTACTTCCAGATGCAGGCGAACCTTTTCTGCTGCATCATGGCTACACAGCGTTATTAGCACCATGTGGTCGACGTCATATTGCTAAGCTTCCTGTGAATATTCAATTCACAGTAAAGGGAAATGATAGAGGGCATTGTGCAAGGTGTTGACCGTAGGTCGACATTTAAGAACATCACCATGCCCACTGGAATAAACACTCTAGGTGTGATTCTGCAGCTCAGTCAGAACAGGACATTGATGTATTTCTCGTATTTTAATGTCTTGGGGAGGTATAGAGAGAGACCGGTAGAGAGAGAATGAAAAGATGGAGACGGAAGGGGAGAGAGGTGTGTATGAGAGATGGATAGACTAACAGAGGATGAACTAACGTATCAGAGAGGGACAGAGACAGAGGATGGGAAAGAGAGAGACGGAGAGAGAGACGGAGAGAGAGAGAGAGAGAGAGAGAGAGAGAGAGAGAGAGAGAGAGAGAGAGAGAGAGAGAGAGAATCGTTGAATGGGAGAGAGACTGTCAGCAATTATTGGGGGGACATAACAATAAAGGAGAAATTGAGTCCTTATAAATAGACCTCATCACGTGAAGCCACCTGAAGCCCAAATCCTACTTTTCGTTGAGCATGGATGCAAAGGTCTTCAACTCAGAGACTGGACACGCCCCTTTCGCCTGTCGATGAACCCGGCATGCCCCCAGCACAAATCTGCGATTATCGGCTGATTTAACGAGCACGGAGAATGCGTGGTGTCAGACACCAGTATAAAAGGAACGCACCTGGCGACATCAAAACAATGTGTTTTCTGTTAGTTGCAAAAAAAAAACAATTGCTTTTCATCAGTATGAGTCTGCTGCATCTTAATCCCATGGAGCTGTTGCTGTTTCAACAGATTTGCACAGAGCAGGCTCTCGCGTATCCGCTGCCAGGTTCATTTCTTGTTTGAAGGCTGTACTGCCCCCTTGTTAAACAGGGACATGACGTGGAAGACATTTCATTGCAGGTCACAGAGTGTTTAAGTCCAACAGCACAGCTGCATTGACTGACTGCAATACCATTGCAGCTCGGGCTTTATTTCCACACTAGGCGAGGCGAACGTCCTGTTCTGCTCGGTCTGATTCATCCTATTCGCAAGAACTAACAACACGAGGAAAATGTGCTACAAAGCGTACGTGTTCTATTCTTATTCTACAAGGAGAGAACCCCTTGTGCTGTACCATTCCTGACTCACTGTAGTCATGTTGCCAGATCTCAAAAGTCCACATCGGGGATTGTTTTGGAAGGTTCACCAGAAACTCAAGCTTTAGTATGGGTGTTCTTGTTTGGTTCGGGATCACTTCATGACCTTTAGACCTTTATTAGACGGAATCAAGCCTGCCTTTACTCAGAGTATAAAAGTTTAAGAAGGCACAGGATAATACCGGATATTGTAGGTGATTTGTGCAGATCCTGTGGCGGCATGGAGCAGAGCTCTGAGGTCTACGCTACAGTCAATAAACCCTCAACCAAGCTGGGAGCAAGACGCCGAGTGTTCACAACTTAAGTTAAGCTAGGTAGAGCGGATGATAACAAACAGCCCGACGTTTCCTATCCTGCCGTGAGCATTAAACTAAACGGTGACGCCTCGGCGACACGCGGGTGATATTAAAATAAAGCTCGGCACCAATGTGCATAGTTTCATTTTTAGAAAAGGTACTTTGGCCTCCAGCGTTCCTCCGAGCGGTAATGAATCGAGTGTCAACGCGGAACCATCCCTGTTATCCCATCCCATCCACGCCTCCGAGCTACCATCAAAACACTTATTGGGTATGCAAATGCTCCGAAAACGGAGAAAAGAAAGCGAGTGTAACGATGCCATTTTTGTAATGATTTCACTTTTCCCCTGTGAAACATTTAGACATAGAAAGGCTTAAGTTTCCAGGGCGTATTAAATGGGTTTTGGGAAACCAAGATTGGTCAATTACAGGGAGCAAATAACTTGGGTAAATTGTGGTTTAGAGGCCTTGAGTTAATCTAAAAGCACGGGAACAGAAGGGATCCCGTAGCATCGGGGCGACAGCGTTGCAAGGAGGAGACGCTAAAGTGAATGGATCTCGCTGTCACAACACTGACCCATGCTGCAACCATTTTAAGCTCTCATTACAGTAAGTGGCCGGACCCGCTGAAATACTATCTCTCTATTAATACCATCGCGCCATTTGGCGAGGGCTTGAATTCCATGCATCTGTAACCACATAAAAGAGTTCCCACACACACGCTGGAGATGAGAGGTAGGGGAGGGCTGCTGTGATGCGATTAATAACCAAGTCCTCACATTGAAGAGGCCATTAACGGGACTTGCAAGGCTGTTTCCTTTCGCCTGGCATAGTTTGGGGTACGGCGGTGGGAGCGGTGGCAACAGCTCTCGGGTGCTAGCCAGACACCTAATTAACCAACCACGGGACTTTTAATTCACAACTTTTAAGCTACACCTCCCTTGTGACTACTTCTCCAAGCACCCCCAAGTTTACAAAGAGATATTCATGCGTTTATACACACAACACCCCCAGCCAACAAACCCATTAAACAGAAAATGTATCAACAACTAATAGTGGTTATAATAAAATTGTATGTTTTTTTTCTCCAAATAGCAACCTAATAAACAGCAAGCAGCTTTTCAATCATACATTTTGATTAATCGAACAGAATACTGCAAGAACAAATTAAGAAA
Source organism: Gadus macrocephalus (assembly GCF_031168955.1). Classification (NCBI taxonomy): domain Eukaryota; kingdom Metazoa; phylum Chordata; class Actinopteri; order Gadiformes; family Gadidae; genus Gadus; species Gadus macrocephalus. The sequence goes on along the minus strand of NC_082391.1, from coordinate 22,146,427 downwards.
TTACTTTCCTTATCCGTAATTGTGTTATTTATTTCTACTCCCTCATTGACTAAAGGTGGAAAACACAACATTAATGAGCTGAATAATAATAAATAAGGCAACAAAGAAACTTCAAATTCCCATAGTTCTCTGAATATGTAACGAACCAACAGATCTGGGATCAGGTCAGGGTGTGAAGGCAGTAGGAGATCTGGACCGGGAGTCACTGATTAGATGACCTCGCCTGATGAACAAAGTTCCCGCCTGTAATGACGGGCCACACCGGGCCTCCCAGAGTCACGCACACCGCACAGCTTGCCAATACTGACCAGACTGACCTTTGACCTAATAACTTCCCTTAATAACTCGAGAGCCCTCATTTGAAAACACTTTCCAGCAATTAGCCTCCACTGCTGCTCTTACTCGGCGATACCAAAGCCTTCTGGGATGAAGCAAGCTAACATCAAGCTTATTAAAATATGCTCTAAACATAAATAAACAGCCAGACGATATCTAATATCTTAACACAATGTCGATAACTTCACCACACAGCCACTACGCTTCCTGAGGTGCCACCGTACCGGTGCATGGTCTACGCTGTCTCCCAGGTCATGCTCCCCACTGTCTACTGCCTGGCTTCCCTTCCCCTGGGCTCCCTCCTGTAGCCCACGAGACGGATAAATATGGATGGAGGATGCCTTCAATACCGCTAAAAGTAAAGGAAGGGCAAAAAAAACAGAAAGAGGAGGTAGGTCTGAAGACGATGAAGGGAGTGATGCAAGGCCAGCGATGGAAGAAGGGGAAGAAGGGAGAGCAGGGGCCAGGAAGGGTAGCACCCAGAGATAAACCTATCAACCACACTGAACTTTAGCATTGTACCATTGAGACTGCTGAAATACAACGTCCTAATGTTCATGTATTTCCTATCAAGCGAAGTGACTTGGCACAGGTTGTGTGATGGGACCAGGCGTGAGAGAAATGTATCTGTTAATCATCTACCTTGGCGGTGTGCTCCCCGTCTGAGCCAACAGTGGCACGCGTTCAAACGGCAGACAGGCATACCGTCGCTCAGTGCCCTGATACGACTTACAAGCACCGGGTCCATCTCCCAGGACTGCTCATGATTGATACATACTGTTTTAAATCTGCTTAGTTCCCTGTGACAGAATCTAATAAAGACGGGTCAAACACTTTTTCATATTCCACCCTTTTTTCTCCCCATCTAATTCGCTGACACTTTTGTAATAGGATTTGCCTGTGACTGCTGTTAATTGTATTGGTGCATACAGCGAGTGCTCTAATCCCCCTGCTTATCACACACACTGCTCCCCTGTGATCCCTCCACACCCTCCTCCTCCTCCTCCTTCTTCTTCTTCTCTTCCTCCTCCTCAGCCATTTCCCTTTATCATGTCTTCCTCCTTTACCCATGTCATCAATCCTTTCTATCAAATTGAACAACCCTCCACAGACAGGAGGAAGTCGCTGATGCAATGAGCTGGAGATTTTTGCTCCAAAGTTGAAAAGGTGAAAAGGTGCATTAAAAGCACAGAAGGGTTTTGATTGTCTTTACTGATAGGAACAAGTGTTCAATACAAAAGGACGTTTCCCGGTCTGGGAATCAACATCTTCCTTTTTATAGACCATGTAAGTACATTTTATCCTCGTAAAGAATGGAGAAGAGGCACAAGACAAAAAGAATGATCACTTGATTGTTAAATTGATAATCAACGTTTTTTCAAGGTTATTGGAACAAATTGTTTATCAAGACTTGTAGCACTCATTAAAGTAAAAGTTATCTCGCTCTCTCACTTTTATTCTTTGCAAATAATTGGAATACTTTGTGGCATTTGTATTCTGCCCGCACTTAAAACAATAGCTCATTTGATCCTTAGAAACTATCAAGACATAATGCGTGGAAGTAAGATAAAGAGATGTGATTTTTATTGTCTAATTAATCCTGCCCATGGCCCAAGGTTATTTCATTTGTGAAAGATCATTAAAAACCCAGCATCCAGCAAATAACAAAGACGGACTTAATTGACTTCCAATTCGGAGTGAGGTGTCGTAAAAGAAGAACTCGCAATATCAGGCAGACAGAGTAAGACGCTCCCAGAATTAGGCAAATCCAACAACGCAGGACTTTTTAAGAAGTCTAATCGCCCCGGCAACAGTGGTAATCACATTGCCCACATGACATCCCACAAACAGACAAACAATGCTTTCATTTGTCAAAAGGAGTTGATGTCTATTGAGGGGACGCGCAGAGCAAATAAACTTTTATTACTTAGGGAACGGGGTGTGATCGTTACAGTATGTCAGAATTACTTTTTTTTACTGGGCCAGATGGAGAAGGAGTGGGAGCATTGATTTCTGGTGATGAAACTTGTAATTTTCTTTGAGACATTTGTTTGGTGTAGGTTACCAATACACCAAACTCGCAAATGTATTTTGGAATCAATAAGAATTTGATCACCGGGAATGATTAATAAAAAACGAATAAAATGATTGCCGTCCCAGAAACATGTCAGGAAATGTCGCTTTGGTGCCATTTATACCAAACCATTATTCAAAAAATGTGAAACCAAGATGTACAAAATCAATTCGATCCAACTTCCTCAGTGAGAATGCAACACGATATCTCTAACAAATGGATTTACCAAATCATGGCAGTATTTATTGTCATGAAAAAGAGCTAAGTTTGGTCCTGCCTCACCTGTGAAATGAAACCTTTAAAAAACACCCTGGTAATCCCAACATCCATCTTAGTCTAGGAGCTGGGCCTTACAGAATCGGTTATCTTAAAGGTCCATCAGTCATTTCATTCATTAGCCTGCTTCCCACATCAGCAGGCGATCAATACACGCTGCGAGCCGGTCGGGGAATGTTATAGATATCACTGCGATAATTTGGAATATTAAGCTCAATTTTATCTGCAAATGCCACCCTAACCTCCCACAACACAGACCATCTGTGTTCCTTAGGATTCCCACTGACAAGATTCATGTTGTGTAATAAAAGCTAGACCTGGCCTGGCCCGGTGCCTTAGAATGATATCCTTCGAGGAAGTGTTTATTGAACCTGGAGAGGAATGGCACTGTGCCACCGTTCGCTGAACATAACAAAACACTATACACAGTAATCAAAAGAAACTGAGGAAAATGCTGAGCCCCACTTCATCCAGCTCAACAGAGTAACTAGATTCAGAGGGGCAGAAAATCCCCCGCCAAACTTTGAGCCGCTTTGCTTACTCCCCTGTGTCTGTTTCCCTCTCAGCTCAGAGGGTCCGCAGCCCAGGGTCTGACCGGCATATTAAAAAAGCCTAATTTAATGTGAGCATTACTTCAGGGAATAATACATTTGCTTGATAAAGAAGCAAAGCTGCAGACAATGGGATGTTTCTTAAGTCGTGACATTCGTTTTTTTTTTTCCTTCATCCCACCCTCCCTTCTGCCTGGTCTCTCTATCCGTCAGCCTTCTCTCTCTCTCTCTCTCTCTCTCTCTCTCTCTCTCTCTCTCTCTCTCTCTCTCTCTCTCTCTCTCTC